>NC_037684.1:14969113-15098946 GCF_003255815.1 Theropithecus gelada
CAAAAAAAAAAAAAAAAAAAAAAAAAAAAATTTAATATGGATTATATGTTGCAATAATATTTTGGATATATTGAGTTAAAATACATTTTAAAATTAAATTAACCTGTTTCTTTTTAATTTTAAAAAGGTGGTTAACAGAAAATTTTAAACTATATGTGGCTCATATTATATTCCTACTGGACTTTAGGCAGTTTAGACCTTTAGGCAGTTTCCCCTCTTCTAAAATGCCCTAAATCAAGATTACACTCAGCTATAAGCATTCTTTCCTACATGGTTCAGTAGCAATAATGGCACACAACTGGGTTAAAATACAAGCTTCACAGTATGGCAGTTCAAATGGTAGCAAGAACTTAGAGGAACCAGACTCCTCATACAGTACTGCTGGACAAAACAATCTGGCAATGCCTAATAAATTTAAAATGTACTTATATCAATCTGACATTTCCACTTCTAGAAACATATCCAAGAAACCTATGAACATACGCACAAGGAGACACGTCCAAACTAGCATTATCTGTAGGGCAGAGGCCACCAAGCCACCCACCAAGATTTTGTACTCTTTTTCCATAATGTAGAGTTGTTTCTTGGAATTAACTGCCAAGTCAGCAATTCATTTCCCAGCCCCCTTTTTTAGGAAATGTAGGTCCCAGGTTGTGTCATATGACTTGAATTCTAGCCAATGGAAAATGAACAGAAGTGATATATGCCACTTCTAAGGACTGGCCCTTAAAAACCTCCAAACACCATTCTCCACTCTCTTATGTTCACTGGATGAATGCTGATACCTAGAGCAACGTTGGAAACCACAGGTTAAAAATGACAGAGTCTCCATCAGCCTGGGTTCCTTAATGACTTCACAGAACACAGCTCCTCCTTCTCCACTGAAGGAACTCTATATGGGCAAGAAATAAACTAAAATTATGTTAAGTCTTTGAGATTTTGGGATGTATCCATTAGAGCAGTCAGTATTAACTTAATGTATGTGTAAAAATTAAAAACAGCCAGGCGCAGTGGCTCAAGCCTGTAATCCCAGCACTTTGGGAGGCCGAGGCGGGCGGATCACGAGGTCAGGAGATCAAGACCATCCTGGCTAACACAGTGAAACCCTGTCTCTACTAAAAAATACAAAAAATTAGCCGGGTGTGGTGGTGGGCACCTGTAGTCCCAGCTACGCAGGAGGCTGAGGCAGGAGAATGGCGTGAACCTGGGAAGTGGAGCTTGCAGTGAGCCGAGATCACACCACTGCACTCCAGTCTGGGCAAGAGAGCGAGACTCCGTCTCAAAAAGAAAATAAATAAATAAATACAAAAAAATAAAAATAAAAAATAAAATAAAAAAATTAAAAACAACTGACATGTCCATCAATAGGAGTTTGGATAAATCATAGTATAATCATACTATAGAATGATATATAGTAGCTACAATGAAAGAACTAGATCTACATCTATCAACATGAGTTTTTTTTTTAAGTTTAACCTCAAAATAGCTAGTTACCAAAACTAATTTTTAAAACACATATGTTGACCATACAAATTAATATGTAATAAGTAAGGGTGGGAGAATTATAAGCTCTTAACTTTTATGTTTCTTACACTTGCATTATCAATATTATGTTTAACCCATGATTTTGTCATAGAAACTTTTTTTTTTTAAACAAGGTCTCACCCTGTTACCCAGGCTGGAGTGCAGTGACATGATCATGGTTCACTGCAACCTCAACCTCCTGGGCTCAAGCAGTCCTCCCATCTCAGCCTCCTGAGTAGCTGAGCTAAGTTTTATACTTTATTTGTAAAGATGAGGTTTTGTCATGTTGCCCAGTCTGGTCTCAAACTCCAAGACTCAAGCAATCTGCCTGCCTCAGCCTCCCAAAGTGCTGGGGTTAGAGGAATGAGTCACCAAGCCTGGCCATCTTCACAGGAACTTTTAAAGCCAATTTTCCATTTCATGAGGGTTAATTTTGTTAAAACCGCAAAATATAATCCATAAATCCATTATTCAGGTACAGATAAACTATAATAATAATGGCCTAAAAATTGGAGAAAGGATGCCACAGTCAAACCCATGAGCTGTGGAATTTGCACTCCCTCAGAATACCTCACTTACTATGCTTCACATGAAATCAGTCATCATACAGAACAAGTTGCCAATCTCAATAAATATGTCAAATATTAATAGCACTTAATTTCATATGTTATATACAAATAAACAGATTCTAAAGTTTTCTTCCTTTGCCCCAATGAAGTATTTTAGGTGCAATTCACTTTGGAGACCTCTGGTCTAGTGACAAGAGATATAAATATTTGTTGACAAAAAATAATAAAATAAACCAAGTACTTCCAAGAAGAATGGCATTGGGTATTATGGAAAGGAACACAGAAGGGACCTCTAACTCATTATGAGTGTGAGGACGGTAAACAAAGGCTTCCTCAAGGAAGAGTGTTAAACAGAGAACTAAAAAATGGGTAAGAGATTGGATTGTGTTGGGAGTGGCTTTTGGGGGAACACAGTATTCCAAGCAGAGGGAAAAATATACTATGTGCAAAGGTACAGAGGCAAAAGAGAACACAATACATTCAAACAAATACATTCGTTTAATATAGCTGAAGTGGAGTTTCTGGAGGAGTAGAATTGGGATGAAGTGGGTGGATAGTGATTCCAGAAATAAGATTAATGAAGTAAGATTATAAGTCCTTACTTTTGGATTTTATCTAGAGGGCAAAGGAGAGATAGGTGATGAAGGATATGTAGTAAAAAATTTAACCTTGTCCAAAGAGAGGTCCAGATGTTGCCTCCAGCTCCTGGGAGGTAGCCTCTAAACCCCTGGAATTTCTGGAGTAATATGAGTAGTCTTACTATTCATGATGGGTCTCTTGAACTACATAGTATGAGCCTAACCTCTGGAGAGGGTAGACTGGAAACTGAGTTCAACCATGCAATCAATCAATAAATCTCAATGAAAACTCTGCTGAGGTAAGAGGATCATTTGAGCCAGGAGTTTGAATCCAGTGTAGGCAATACAGTGAGACCCCATCTCTTTAAAAAACAAAACAAAACACAAACTCTATACACACCAAAGTTTAGGTGAATTTCTTGGGTGGGCAATACCCTGTATATATTTCCATACATCCATACATTCATGCTGGGAGGGTATGGAAGGTATGTTCCCTGAGAACAATGGAAGTTTCATATCTTCAACAACTCTCTTCGACTCTACCCTAGGCATCTTTCTTCCTTTGGTTCTAATTTGTAGCTTGTCTTTTTAATGAACTGTATCCCTAAGTATAATAGCTTTCAGTGACTTCTATGAGTTTTTCTAGTGTATTACTGAATCTGAGGATGGTTTGGGGAAACCCCCAAACAGGAAGTTGATGTCAGAAGGGAGGATGGTCTTGTGTAGCCTCTTCATTTGAAATTTGTAGTTGCACCCTAACCCCTTACAATAGGATCAGAAGTCTTGGGCAGACTTGGCAGTGTGGAAGACTGTGCCCTTAACCTTACAGTTTGGCTAACTCTGGGTAAAGGTAATGTTTAACCAGTGTGACAATTAAGCATTTTGTCTACACTGGGGAAAATATATTGCAGAAGGGTAAGACTGGCAAGAGACGACAATGACAGTGGGAATGGAGAAAGACATATTTAAGAGATATTTACAAGGTAGAATTAACAAGATTTGACTGAATGTGAGAGATGAAAGGAGAAGTCAGGGATGGACCTACCAGAAAGAGTATCAGGTTTTAGTTTTGTTTGTTTTGGGGGCAGTAAAGAGGGTTGGAGGACGGAATTCTGTTTTAGACAGTTTAATCTGAGGAAATTTTGACATCTAGGTAAAGCTGTTCCAGCAATCAAAGCAAGGATGAAGATAGAGTCAGGAGCCTTTAGCATAACTACAATAACTGAAGTCATGTGAGAGACTGATATTGACTAGGGACAAATAAGTCAACCAGACAAGAGAAGGTCAAGGACAGAACACCAACATTAAAGGGGTAGGCAGAATATTAAAAGCTCACAGAGAAGAAGTGGGGTAGCCTGAGAAGCAGGAGAAAAACCTGGAAAGCATGATTAACAATGAGTGGTATTTTTCCTCTTTTTGCTTATGTGAATGTTCTCCACTCCTTTATTTAAATGTGAATGTTTATTATTTTTGAATGAGAAAAAATGTGCAATTTAAAAATAGGTATTATATAACATGCATCCATATATTTTCCCATTTATATATTTGTAAATTAGATAAAGTTTAATGATTTTCTGACCTAATCCAAAGTCATTAATGATTCACACAATTCAATGTAACTGAATTATTAGCCTCTATAACCAGCGATTTTCTTTTCCAAGACATGTTTAAAGTGTCCACCCTCATTATTACTGAAAGCCATCTGGAACTACTTAACTTTGCCAGACTCTTGGGATACTGGTTTCCCCCTTGGGAAATCCAACTCAGACTAAATGAATAACTGAGGAAACAACTGTTCTGAAAATATGATGACAATATAGCTGTAATAACGACTTCATCTTCGTCTCACAGTCTACTGGTAAAAAATGGAAAGAAAAAAGACTTCAGGGCCGGGCGCAGTGGCTCACACCTGTAATCCCAGCACTTTGGGAGGCCAAGGCGGCTGGATCACAAGGACAGGAGATCGAGACCATCCTGGCTAACATGGTGAAATCCTGTCTCTACTAAAAATACAAAAAATTAGCCGGGCGTGGTGGCGGGCGCCTGTAGTCCCAGCTACTGGGGAGGCTGAGGCAGGAGAATGGCATGAACCCAGGAGGCGGAGCTTGCAGTGAGCTGAGATCAAGCCACTGCACTCCAGCCTGGATGACAGGGCGAGATTCCGTCTCAAAAAAAAAAAAAGACTTCAGAATATTTGTTTCTTCTGGATTAAAACAAATATGTTATCTCTAGTATTGTACAGAGAAATTAAATACAAAATATTGACCTATATAAACTAGACAGATAGCCCTATATTCACATCTCCTGTAAGATCAGTTATACCCTTATTTACAAATTATCTCAAAGTTATAAAATCTCTCGCTTCCACCTTTTCAAAGGACAGTCTCTCCTTAACCTCAGAAATTCTCAGATTGTCATTGAAATTATTTTAATCTCTTGGGGGATTTAAATTTGGAGAAAGGAGTAAAACACAGGTACCTTTTTTTTTTTTTTTTGAGACAAAGTCTCACTGTCACCCAGGCTGGAGTACAGTGGCTCACTGCAGCCTCAACCTCCTGGGCTCAGGCAAGCCTCCCACTTCAGCTTCCCAAGTAGCTGGGACTACAGGTGCATGCCACCATGCCCAGCTAAATGTGTTTTTATTTTTTATTTTATTTTGGTGGGGGAGTGGAAGATGGGGGGACAAGGTCTTGTTCTGTCACCCAGGCTGGAATGGACAGCAGTAGGATCTTGGCTCACTGCAACCTCCGCCGCCTGGGTTCAAGCGATTGTCGTGGCTCAGCCTTTTGAGTAGCTGGGATTACAGGCATGCGCCACCAGGTCCAGCTAATTTTTGTGTTTTTAGTAGAGACAGGGTTTTGCCATGTTGGACAGGCTGGTCTCAAACAGGTGATCGGCCCGCCTCAGCCTCCCAAACTGCTAGGATTACAGGCATGAGCCACCGCGTCCAGCAAAAACTGTTTTTTTTAACCTGTTAAAGACCTTAAAGATACTTTACATGAACAAGCCAACCATTTTATATCTAAATAAAAATACATTAACAGCGTCTGTACAAAACACAATATAAATGATGAAATCTCTGATTTAAGGTGAAATGTTTTCCAACTTTAATTTTGCTAGTTTTATTTCAAATCCAAACTTCTGTTCTCAACTAGATGGCCATTTTATCATTTCAGTTTTTTCTAGTTTATACCTATATCAAAATTATCTTGCTTTTTTTTTTTTTTTTTTTTTAGACAGAGTCTCGCTGTGTCACCTGGGCTGGAGTGCACTGGCTCAATCTCGGCTCACTGCAACCTCCGCCTCTCCGGTTCAAGCGATTCTCCTACCTCAGCCTCCTGAGTAGCTGGGATTACAGGCGCGCGACACCACGCCCAGCTAATTTTTGTATTTTCAGTAGAGACGCAGTTTCACCATGTTGGTCAGGCTGGTCTCGAACTCTTGACCTCATGATCTGCCACTTCGGCCTCCCAAAAAGCTGGAATTACAGGAGTGAGCTACCGCTCCGGCCACTTACCCCTTCTATATGAAAAAACACGTATCCCCTTGCCACCATCTTTAAATTTAAGTTTCATTAAAAAAAAAAAAAAACAAAAACAAAAAAACCTTCTTACATGGCAAATGTTCAGGGTTGTACTAAACTAATGACCTTATTTGGACATTCTCTAAAGTTTGCATTGTGTTTAATTCTGCAAACTGCATTTGTAAAGGTAAGAATTAACTGTCAAGATAGAGCTAGTCTGCTGCTAAGATAAATTCCTTTAATAAACATTTCCATTTTATTTTAAGCAGGAAGCTTTATCTTTAAATAGTGTAAAAAATTACATCTCAGAAGCCCTTTTCTATGATAGTTTACAAAGACCAGATATACTCTAAAATGTTAATACTGTTTATCTCTGGGTGGTGGTATTACACGCCATTTTATATTTTACGTTTCTCAAAAAGCATTATTACCTTTCTAATTGAAGGTAAAACTGTAATTGAACAGTATTTAGAAATTAAATTTTAGATACCTTATATTCTGAGACATCAACACAGTCCATTTCTATAGAAGATTTGTTAAATGATTTTCCCCTATTGATAAACTGCTGCTTTAACAGGAGAATGATTTGATCAGGTGTCTATTAGCTTGGATGAAGACAAAACAGGTTTATTTTCCAGGCCCTTCTTTTATTTAGGCTTTTGAGAAAATCCCAAAAGTGAGTTTGAACTTAATTACAGTGAATCTTGCAGTAGTAAACTTTTTGGATGGCCAGAGTAACACCTTTCATTACAACTATCAGCTGAATGGCAAAAGACTTCTCAGGTTTACCAATGTTTTCAGAGACTTACTAGTATTCTCCTCTATCATTATTTAACAATTCCATTAAAAAACGCAATTGTAAACCGTTTCTATTTCAGGCCTATAAAAACCAGAACTGGGATGAAAGGCAAAGCCTTGACCTTTCTATTTTAGACTTTCATCTGTGTAGCTAAGCCATCTGCTTTCTCCCCACCCCACCCCACCCCATCTACTTAATGGACTGAAAATACTGCACCTAATTGCAGTTTAATCAAAACAGCCTGACTTTTCCACTTTAATGAATTACGGCTCTTTCACCCGAAGGCTCGCTTGCAAAATTTTGCTTACCCTTCCCTCTCAACTCCTTCCCACCTCCCTCAATTATGAAATGTCAAATGTCTAAACTAAGAGACTAGGCTCCCCTGTATGGAAACATCTAAAAAGCCCTTCGCTTTCAACATTGAGCACCTGACGGAAAATCTACTCCAGTCTCTCATCTGGATATGGGGCCGGGAAAATCATCATTGTTGTTGCAGTTACGCAGGAGGCACCTCGCAGCTCAGACTAGAAAGGAGTCGCGTCTCTGCCGCCAAACAACAAGGCACTCTGCCCGGGAAAAGACAGACTGGGGTGGGAGGAAACCTCCGGGAGAAAGAAGGGAGCTGGGAAGAAGAGGGAGCTCAAGCCTGGGAGGAAGGACCTTTCCAGTCAGGAAAGGGAAAGGTTGTGTGAAGTGGAGCTAGACGCTGGGGGCCGAGGTGAAGGGGGATGAGGGGCCCGGGCCCAGCGGGAAGGCGCGGGGGCTCAGGAGAGCGGCTCCAGGGCCAGGCAGGAGGCGTGGGGGCCGAGGCGGGCGTGGGCAGCTCTCAGCCGACCGCCCGGGTCCGAGCAGCGGGGGCGCTTTTAGCGGCGGCAGGCGCGGGTGCGGGGGAGACAAGCAGAAAAGAGAGCAGTTTGAGGGGCCGAGGGAGCCGCGTCCGAGGCCGGCGCGGTGGGGACCGCGGGCCCACCCCCAGCCGAGCCCAGCTACTTAACTATTTGTAGAGCTGCTGCAGGCACAGGTCCAGGCTCTCGCCCTCCACCTCCTCGCGGGTGATGCGCTCTGACAGCGGCCGCGGGAGCGGGGGCAAAGGCGGTAGCTGGGGCTGCGGCGGCGGCGGCGGCACGGCCGAGTGCCCCGAGGGTGCCGCCGCCGTCGCCGCTGCCTCCTCCTCCACCTCACCCTCAACCACCGCCACCGCCTCCTCTTCCACCGCTTCCTCCTCGGGCTCCGGGTCTTGCTCCTGGTCCCCCTCTTCCGTCGCGGCTACCGTGGCCGCCTCCTCCCCGGGTTCCTCTACCGAAGCCTCGGCTGCCTCAGCTTCTACCAGTTCAGGTTCGGGCTCGGGCTCGGACTCGGGTTCGGGTTCGGGTTCGGGTTCGGGTTCCGGCTCCGGCTCGCCGCCGCCGCACGGTCCGCGAAACTCGCCCAGGAATAGCTCCAGGAAGCGCCGGTAAGTTTTCTCCTCAGGGATGCAGCCGGCCATCGCTGCTCATGCCCCGGGACAGACCGGGAAAAGGGTTGGGGGAAGCTCAGGAAGGGTAAGGGGCTGCTTTTGAGCCTCGGGCTCCTGCAAGGGCGGTTAACGGCCGCACCGGCACGAGCGATCAGCACTAGGTTGCCTGGAGAGGGCTCCCGCAGGCGTGCGCGCCGCCGAGCACGGACGTGCGCGACCCGGGGGTGGAGCGCGCCGCCCCTCTCGGATCTGGAGGGAAAGTTGGTGGCGGGCGCGCGCAGGGTCCAGCGGCGGCCCACCCTTTATTCCTACGGAGAGCTCAGCCCACGCTGCCTGGAGACTGTCGCCATGGCAACCGGTTCTAATTAAGCATTGCAGGGTCCCTCCCGTCGAGTCCGCGGAGTCGAAAGGACACTCCACTCGCCCGCTCTCCAACTCTGAATGTCTTTATTGGCTGGATACCCTACCCTCACGTGGTTAAGAGTGAGCTAAGACATCTCCAAGTCTAGCTGTTGGTTCCCACTTGGGTTGCTTGGATCCCAGTTGGATGTACTTCCGTTTCCTTATCTGTTCCTTGCCTTAGCGTATGTTTTGAAAGACACCACACTGTGAACACCTTTCGTTGTAGACAGTCTTTGAATAAGTAGTTTTCGGGCAGAGGGAGCCTCAAATACCTACCAAGTGATAAGTTCCTTTGCATACGTTCTCTCACTTGATTCTGTGAAGAAAGTGGTGTTACTCTCATTTCTTAAAAGGGAACTGAAAATTATGATATTAATAGTAATTTACTTGTTTCAAGCTCTCCAAACTTCCAGCCTTGGCGTTGGAGAACTCAGGTCGTTAGTCGCCAAAGCTTTCTGAAAGTGCATTTTTCCTTAACTCTGTCTCTAGAGATTCAACAGTGCAATTGTCTGTATAACACCTTATTTCTATTGGGCTAGTTTACACATGGATTTCACCCCTTTAATCTTTACCACAGTTCCTTGAGGTATAGGACATTACCGTTATGATTCCTTTTTTTTTTTTTTTTTTTGAGACAGTCTCGCTCTTGTCACCCGGGCTGGAGTGCAGTGGCACGATCTCAGCTCACTGCAACCTCTACCTCCTGAGTTCAAGCGATTCTCCTGCGTCAGCCTCTAAAGTAGCTGGGATTACAGGCGCCTGCCACCACCCCCGGTTAACTTTTGTATTTTTAGTAGAGACGGAGTTTCACCATATTGGCCAGGCTGGTCTCAAACTCCTGACCTCAGGTGATCTGCCCGCCTCAGCCTCCCAAAGTGCTGAGATTACAGGCGTGACCCACCACACCGGCCAATTATTCCATTTTATAGGTGAGAAAACTGAGCCTTAAAGACATGGTGACTTTGCTCAAGGTCACATGCAAGTGATGCAACAAGGACTCAATCCAGGTCTTTTCACTGGATTCACCCACTTCAATGGATTTTACCCATTAGTTTTCAGGTAACCAAGCCTCCCCTCTTTAGCCTCTGCATAATGCATATTATACTTTTTTATATATTATGTATTTTTTTTTTTTTTTTTTTGAGACGGAGTTTCATTCTTGTTGCCCAGGCTGTAGTGCAATGGCACAATCTTGGCTAACTGCAACCTCTGCCTCCTGGGTTCAAGCGATTCTACTGTCTCACCCTCCCGAGTAGCTGGGATTACAGGCGTGTGCCACCACACCTGGCTAATTTTTTTGTCTTTTTAGTAGTGACACGATTTCACCATGTTGGTCAGGTTGATCTCAAACTCCTGACCTCAGATGATCCGCCTGCCTCGGCCTCCCAAAGTGCTGGGATTACAGGCATGAGCCACTGTGCCCAGCCAATAATATGTACTTTTTCTACATTTTGTTTGCTCTTCTTCTCCATCCCCCCAAGTCTCTTTTTTTCTTTCTTGGGTTGGAATTGAAATGACTTTAAGTGATTCTAATTTTCTTACCAAACTACACACAAACCTATTATTTTTAAGCCTTACTGAGGGAGTGGGAGAGAAAGAAGCTGTGTTGTTATACAGCTGTATAGATGATAGCATCATTACTGCAAACTGCCATGTCCATGGCAACATATAATTCAGTAAAAACATAGTGATTCTTTCTCTACTTTGAAAAACATGTTCTCACAAATTATCCACCCCATCCTCTCCATGTATTGCTTCTGGGTTTCAGTTGGATTTAGGGTCTGAAATATTGTTTCCAGTTATTAATGGCAGAAGAGGGAGTCTCTCTGCCAACTCTTTTCATATAATACTGTATTCTAAATCCCTGACCTGATACTGTTATTTTAAGATTAAGTGGGTTGAGCTCACTGATGTACATTATGGCATCATGTAAAACAGAGTTCCTCTCCTAGTTTGAGATTAAATAATACATGATAGAAAGAATATAGTAATTGCCTTGAGTCCTCTATATTTTTTTCCCAAAGATAAATGGAAAGATCCAATAAATCTGTTTCCAGAAATGCTGAATGTATTTATATGTGTTTTGTTTAAAACATAACCAGTGTAGAGCAACTTCTCTATGAGGTGCCAAGAAAGTCTTTAAACTCCTCATTTGTCTTTGTTTTCAATCCACCTGTTCATTTCCATTTCAGAATGTCTAGAAAAGATTGACAAAACTTTTTAGACTGCAAACCTAAATGTCCACAATTTTACATTTCAACAACTGTTTAATATCTCAGAATTTGACATAATGACATTTAGTTCAAGAGTACTTAGCTGTCAACTGTAACAATTCATATCAAGCTACGCCCTCCTACTTTGTAACATAGTTGCCTCCCTCATCTAGATGACATTTATTTGTGACATTAATTTATGACTCAGCCCACATTTCAAAGGAAAGTGATATATGTTGGGGAAACAATACTACTAAGAGCAAAAGAAAAAGCCCACACCTCTACATTACTATAAATGAGAGGCGTGTTTGCTTATATTAATAAAGATATTCCTTCACAAAGATCAATATGGATCCTATTGCATCCATTTGACAAAGTAGCTTTGCCAGAAGGTAGCTGACAGCAGTGCTGAGATCTCAGAGCAGGTGTGTAGGATGATTTTGCACTGTCAAGAAGTCTTTAGTAATTATTTTGCATCAGTTTGCTTTCTTTTTCAGCTCCTTTCCTATTACTTTCCTAATCCCCTTTCATACTACTAAAAAAAATATTGAGGGCTGGGCATGGTGGCTCACGCCTGTAATCCCAGCACTTTGTGAGGCTGAGGCAGGAGGATAGCTTGAACTCAAGAGTTCAAGACCAGCCTGGGCAACAAAGAAAAACCCTGTCCCTAAAATATATTTTTTAAAAAGGAAAGAAAATATTGTTATGAAAAGCTTAATATATTTTTAAGGTATCAAATTTTTTTAGTTTTTTAAAATTTTTTTCTCATAAAAATTATTCTCCCTCTAACCCTTTGCTCTTTGGAGGAAATGTACAGTGTCCTTTTGTGGACATTTATAGTGATATTTATAAGGTTAAAAAGAATTGTTGAGTTTGGCAGTTTCTTATATGAAACAACAATTCCTCTCCCAGATATTTTATTCATGAGAAATAAAACATGTCCACCAAACACACATGTACTTGCACATACCCCAAACACAAAAAGACTTGTACATAACTATTCACGTAAGTTTCATTCATAATAGCTCAAATCTGGAAGCAACCCAGATGTCCATCAACAAGTGAACAGATAAAGTAGTGTATTCATACAATGGAATACTACTCAGCAACAAAAATAAATGAACTGCTGATAAACACAACATGGATGAATTTCAAAAATATACTGAGCCAAAAAAAATCCAGGTACAGGCCGGGCGCGGTGGCTCACGCCTGTAATCCCAGCACTTTGGGAGGCCGAGGCGGGTGGATCACGAGGTCAGGAGATCGAGACCATCCTGGCTAACACGGTGAAACCCCATCTCTACTAAAAATACAAAAAAGTTAGCCGGGCGTGGTGGCGGATGCCTGTAGTCCCAGCTGCTGGGGAGGCTGAGGCAGGAGAATGGCGTGAACCCAGGAGGTGGAACTTGCAGTGAGCCAAGATTGCGCCACTGCACTCCAGCCTGGGTGACAGAGGGAGACTCTGTCTCAAAAAAAAAAAAAAAAAAAAAAATCCCGGCACAAAAGAGTACATACTATATAATTCCATTTGCATAAAATTCCTAAAGAGGCAAAATAAACCTATATAGTGAGAGAAAGCAGATTCCTGGTGGCCTGGGACTGAGATGGGATGGGAGATTTGTGGCAAAGGAGTAAGCGGGAACTTTGTGAAGTGATTAAAATGTTCTGTATCTTGACTGGTTGGTCATATGGGTGTACTCATTTGTCAAAAATTATTGCCAGGTGGGGTGGGATGTGCTTATAGACCCAGCTACTCTGGAGGCTGAGGCAAGAGGATCGTTTGAGCCTAGGAGTTCAAGGCTACGGTGTAATATGATTGCACCTGTGAATAGCCACTGCACCCCAGCCTGGGCAACATAGCAGAATCCATCTCAAAAAAAATTAAGTCTGCATTTAAAATAAGTATATTGCATATAAATTACACCTCAATAAAGTTGATTTTTAAAGTTAAAAAGAATTGATTACTGTGTCAGTCCTTGTCCATTTTGCCCTCATACTGATTCCTTCTCCTCTCTAGCCCTGCTCTGTATTGTAGGAGAGCTGACCCTTTCAGGCTGTATTCACTAGGCTACTGTGACAGCTGACTTTCACCTGGGATGTGTCCAGTGGTAGGCACTGTCAAGAAATTGGAAGATGGGAGGAAAGGAGAAAAGCTCTGTTCCCTAGCTCAGTCCTGCGGCCTGATGCATTTCCTTTATAGCTTTCCTCCCCGTGAATATGTTCATTGGAATTCTAGCTTTTGCCAGTGACCCTGTCCCCTGAGCTCCAGAACAACATCTTCCCCCATTTGTCCTTTAGCCTAGGGATGGTAGCAGCTTCCAGCTTTCTAATCTTTTAGGACTTAGAGAAGTGAATCTTTCCTTTCTGGCTTTTTAGCTCTTTCCATAATTTGTGTAACCAATGTCCTGGATTCTCTTTTTTTGTTTTTTTTTTTGTTTTTTTTTTTTTTTTTTTTGAGACGGAGTCTCGCTCTGTCGCCCGGGCTGGAGTGCAGTGGCCGGATCTCAGCTCACTGCAAACTCCGCCTCCCGGGTTCACGCCATTCTCCGGCCTCAGCCTCCCGAGTAGCTGGGACTACAGACGCCCGCCACCTCGCCCGGCTAGTTTTTTGTATTTCTTAATAGAGACGGGGTTTCACCATGTTAGCCAGGATGGTCTCGATCTCCTGACCTCGTGATCCGCCCGTCTCGGCCTCCCAAAGTGCTGGGATTACAGGCTTGAGCCACCGCGCCCGGCCTGTTTTTGTTTTTTGAGACGGAGTCTCATTCTGTCGCCAGGCTGGAGTGCAGTGGCGCGATCTCAGCTCACTGCAACCTCTGATTCCCTGGTTCAAGCGATTCTCCTGCCTCAGCCTACCAAGTACTGGGATTACAGGCACACGCCACCATGCCTAGCTAATTTTCGTATTTTTAGTAGAGATGGGGTTTCACCATGTTGGCCAGGATGGTCTCAATCTCCTAGCCTCATGATCCACCCACCTCGGCCTCCCAAAGTGCTGGGATTACAGGTGTGAGCCACTGCGCCCCATTCTCTGTTTCCTTAACTAGATCCTGACTGACATAGTAACAAATAATACTTTAAGGAATGATAAAATGGACTGTATATATAAAAGAACTATAAATGAGTTAAAGTTAAAGCAAGCTTAGGTCTCCAAAGGGGCTACTGGAACACTGAGTTTACTTAAGTTAGCAGTAAACAATTTCCTGGAATTAGAAGAATAGGTTGCCAGGGGTTCCGGGGGAGGGAGGGAAGAATGAATAGGTAGTGAACAGGGGATTTTTAGGGCAGTGAAAATTATTCTGTATGATACTGTAATGGTAGCTACATATCATTATACATTTATCAAAACCCATGGAATGTTCAAGAGTGAATCCTACTGTAAACTGCGGACTTTAGTTAATAATAGTGTATCAATATTGGCTTATCAATTGTAACTAGTGTACTGCAATAATGCAAGATGTTAATAATAGGAGAAAACATGTAAGTGAGGGGAGAAGGCATATATTGGAACTGTCCTTTCTACTTTTCTGTAAGCCTAAAAACTGCTCTAAAAAGTCTATAAATTTTTTTAAGTTAATAAAATATTTGAGACATGGGGCCGGGCGCGGTGGCTCAAGCCTGTAATCCCAGCACTTTGGGAGGCCGAGACGGGTGGATCACGAGGTCAGGAGATCGAGACCATCCTGGCTAACACGGTGAAACCCCGTCTCTACTGAAAAATACAAAAAAAAAAAACTAGCCGGGCGAGGTGGCGGGCGCCTGTAGTCCCAGCTACTCCGGAGACTGAGGCAGGAGAATGGCGTGGACCCGGGAGGCGGAGCTTGCAGTGAGCTGAGATCCGGCCACTGCACTCCAGCCTGGGCGACAGAGTGAGACTCCGTCTCAAAAAAAAAAAAAATATTTGAGACATAAATAATTGCTGCTTATAACTAAGAAGTATATCAAAGCTGATTTTAAAAAATCCAGTCTATAACTTTTCAGTTTATCTTCAATTAATATTAGCTTGGGGCCAGACACAGTGGCTCATGCCTGTAATCGCAGCACTTTGGGAGGCTGAGGGAGGAGGATCACTTGAGCCCAGGAGTTTGAGACCAGCCTGGGCAACACAGAGAGACTTCACCTCTACAAAAAATAAACAAAATTAGTCGAGCATAGTGGCACATGCCTGTAGTCCCAGCTACTTGGGAGGTTGAGGTAGGAGGATCGCTTGAGCCTGGGAGATCAAGGCTGCAGTGAGCCATGTTCACACCACTGCACTCTGGCCTGGGCCACAGAACAAGACCCTGTCTCAAGAAAAAATTAGCTTGATTATGCAAGTCTGGAATATTCTGTCTATTCCATTCTAAAGTATGCCTGTTTTATCTATAGGCAGAAATAGAAATACTATTTCCAGAAAACCCTCAATTTTGATTTGCTAGTTGTAAAAAACAATTGATTTGAAGCTAATATCATATCTCAAATAGTAAAACATAGTTTACGTTAACATAAAATATTGGCATTTTATATTTCAGAGAGAGTATAATAACAAATTATATATAGCTCATATCCCAAGGCCTAAAAATTAATGCTTATGTAAATGTTTAACGCTAGGCCTAATAAGTTGCAAATATTGATAAGTTGCAAATATTAAAATGTATATTTTAAATTTATATTTTAAAAACTGAATGGAAGGATAACTAATATGTAAATCAGGGGTGTGCAATCTTTTGGTTTCCCCAGGCCACATTGGAAGAAGAATTGCCTTGGGCCACACATAAAATATACTAATGATAGCTAATGAGCTAAAAAAAAAAAAAAAAAGTCCATGCATAAACCTCATGTTTCAAGAAAGTTTATGAATTTGTGTTGGGCTGCATTCAAAGCCGTCCTGGGTTGCATGTAGCCCATGGGCCACAGGTTGAACAAGCTTGATATAAAGAGTTTTATTTATTTATTTATTTTTTGAGGTGGAGTCTCACTCTGTTACCTAGGCTGGAGTGCAGTGGCATGATCTCAGCTCACTGCAACCTCAGCCTCCCGGGTTCAGGCGATTCTTCTGCCTCAGCCTCCTGAGTAGCTGGGACTACAAGTGTGCATCACCATGCCTGGCTAATTTCTGTATTTTTAGTAGATACGGGGTTTCATCATATTGGTCAAGTTGATTTCGAACTCCTAACCTCGTGATCTGCCTGCCTTGGCCTCCCAAAGTACTGGGATTACAGGCCTGAGCCACCACACCCAGCCAATAGTTTTTAAAATATTAATTTGACTATGTTGTCAAATTGACTAGTAGGAAGCAACAGAACATCTGACAACTGAAAAAACTGAGTAACATAGAAACGTTTTCAAAGAGGAACTTCTTCCTCTTCTACATCCCAGATCAATAATATAAAAATCATCCCCATTTGCTGCCAAAAATACTACTGCTATAATAATTTTTTATTTCTGGCCGGGCGCGGTGGCTCAAGCCTGTAATCCCAGCACTTTGGGAGGCCGAGACGGGCGGATCACGAGGTCAGGAGATCAAGACCATCCTGGCTAACACGGTGAAACCCCGTCTCTACTAAAAAATACAAAAAACTAGCCGGGCGAAGTGGCGGGCGCCTGTGGTCCCAGCTACTCGGGAGGCTGAGGCAGGAGAATGGCGTGAACCCGGGAGGCGGAGCTTGCAGTGAGCTGAGATCCGGCCACTGCACTCCAGCCCGGGCGACAGAGCCAGACTCCCTCTCAAAAAAAAAAAAAATAATAATAATAATAATTTTTTATTTCTTTTTTGTTGCTGGCTAATATGGTCATGTTGCAGCAATAATTCAAAGCTGCCAAAATTAAAATTCACATCAGGTAATAACTGGCCCACATGCACTATATTTTACTAGTTTTAAAAAACAAAGAAGTAAATCCCCAAAACAGATTCTAACCTTTATTCTTGTTTTAACCATTAATAAAAATCTTTCTATCTAGCATGGTTCTTTGAGGAACCAAAATTATTTATTATGATATACTTACAAAAGAAGAGGGCAGTGCTTGATGGTAATTTGATGATGGTGCTATAAATGGCTAACATGTGGTATGTTCCTTCTATAATAAATGGTTCTTCTAAAATAAATTGACACTGTTTTAAAAATCCACTTCAACTTTTTGCTACTAGTTTTCACTTTACAAAAGAAAAATGCTTTATGGTGGTAAAAACTTTACCTTTATTATCATCTAATTTTTAACTATCTTTATATGTTTATTTTAAATAAATACATGCAAGAATTCAGAGTGATACTGATCATGTCCTATTTTAGTCAGCAGATGCCCATTCTTCACTCTGGAACATGCATCAAAAAAAACTAGCTTTTAAAAATGAAAATCAAACAGTCAACTAAATATGAAAACTTCACAAAGGTGTGTTCTTTGCTTAGATAGTATGGAATATTTTATTCTTAGTTGAGCTGATGGAATTGAGCCACAATGACATTTGTGACTAGAAGGGAAGATGGAAATGATTCCATTAACCTAGAGTGCTGTAGCATATGGTAATCATAGGTGGTAGAATAGCTGTGTCGGACAAGGGTAGAAGTAAGCCATGTGGCACAGACATTATCAATTACCACACATGGTAACCATGCTGACACAATGTATCTTTTCCAGAAAGAAAATGATTTGGGCATAGGAAGTAGTTTGCTGCCTTATGAAAGAGTGATCTATAAATGACATATCTGGCACCGATATAGCACACACATGGTTTCCAGTAATTCTGCAAGCTGAGGATTAAGATTTGGTGAACCTCCATATACCTAAGTAATAATACAATACATTGCAGTTATTTGCACAAAGGCAGCAAATCAAAATATATATGCAAACTGAAGTTGGGTCCTTCACACATGAAATTATTAATTTATAAAATATCCTTTTAAATTGTCATATAAAATTCTGGAATTTTGTATAGCTGGAAATACATGCCAATAATTTCAGGACTCTTTAAGGTTATAAAGCCTATGGGCAAAAGTTCAAGATTAGATCTAGGCTGTAGTGGGAAATGGAACTGCAATTATTTGTTCTAAGTATTGACAAAAATACTGAATTTAGAAAGAAATATAACCAAAACTGTGTTTTAAGAAAATTTAATATGCAGACATTCTTTCAGATGAATGCAGGATGGACTGAAGAAAATTGAAGGCTGGAATCAGTTGGGCAATTGGAGATTATGAGAGTACAGAAAAGAATGGTGTCAGTAGAAATGAAGATGAACAGAAAAAGCTAAAAGACATTGGACAGGAAGATCTGAAATTCTAAGAAGGCACCTAAAGACACAACTTGGGAAGATCTTGTAACTCACCCAGAGAGGCTCTCAGGCAGCTGTTTCAGTTATCTGTTGCTATAAAACAAACTACCCCAAAACTTAGTGGCTAGAAGAAAAACCATTTTACTATATCTCACAGCTCTGTAGGTTGACAGGACTCAGCTAAGTGGTTCTCACTTGAAGGTCTGAGGAAGCGGCAATAAGGTAGCAGTTGGGGAGAGTATCTGAAGGCTCAACTGGGCTAGATGTCCAAGATGATTTACATTATATCTTTTCATCTATATTGAAAAAAATTGAGTTGATAATTGATTAATATGTAAATATTTTTCAAGACATTAATTTGATTGTGTTGCCAAACTGGCCATTGATGCTGGCTGTTGACTGTTAGTTCAGTTAGGGCTGTCAACTGTAATGCCTACACATAATATCTCCAGCATGATGGCTTTAGGGTAGTCAGACTTTTTTTTTTTTTTTGAGACGGAGTCTTGCCCTGTCATCCAGGCTAGAGTGCAGTGGTGCGATCTTAGCTTACTACAACATCCACCTCCCGGATTCAAGCGATTCTCCTGCCTCAGCCTCCTGAGTAGCTGGGACTACAGGTGCCTGCCACCAAGCCCGGCTAATTTTTGTATTTTTAGTAAAGACGAGGTTTCACCATGTTGGCCAGGCTGGTCTCGAACTCCTGACCTCGTGATCTGCCCACCTCAACCTCCCAAAGTGCTGGGATTACAGGCACCTGCCACCAAGCTCAGCTAATTTTTGTATTTTTAGTAAAGACGAGGTTTCACCATGTTGGCCAGGCTGGTCTCAAACTCCTGACCTCGTGATCTGCTCGCCTCAACCTCCCAAAGTGTTGGGATTACAAACGTGAACCACTGTACACAGCCTAGGGTAGTCGAACTTCTTATATAGTAGCTTAGAGCTTTAAGAGTGAATGTTCTAGTGAATAAGAAGATGCATAGCCTTTTATGACCTAGTCTCAATAGCATTACTTTTATGGTACTCTATTGATCAAAGCAGTAATAGGCCCATTTTAGATTCAAGAGAAGGGGACATAATACACATAATACACCCCACCTCCTGATGGGAAAAGTGTCAAATAATTTGTTTTAAATTACCATAATGACATTTACCTTCATGAATTTATGACAATTTCAGCAACTTGAACTTGAAGGCTCAGAAATATGAGTGCTCCAAATTTAATTAAATGGAGAGATATTAACTAATGTAAATCTCACAAGAGTATATCAAAATCACAATAACAAAGGAATTTACAGTGAGAACTATTAATTCCAAGGAGACCAGACATTTGTATTGATCTGGCTATACCCAAAGTATCTGGGGAAATCCAATTATCAATTGGTTGATAATTGGTATGCATAGAACCAGATGAGTTCATTACGATTCAAATACTTAATGGCAGCCAGGCACAGTGGCTCATGCCTGTAATCCCAGTACTTTGGGAGGCCGAAGTGGGAAGATCACATGAGCCCAGGGGTTCGAGACCAGCCTGGGCAACAAAGTGAAACCCTGTCTCTACAAAAAATAAAATAATTAGCTGGGCATGGTGGTACATGCCTGTAGTCCCAGCTACTCGAGAGGCTAAGGTGGGAGGATTGCTTGAACCTGGGAGATCGAGGCTGCAGTGAGCTATGATTGTACCACTGCACTCCAGCCTGAGTGACACAGACCCTCTCAAAAAAAAAAAAAAAAAAATTTAATGGCATGAAGCTGACATAGCCTGATGCAACCAAGAAAAATATAAAATCATACTATGAGATGTCATTATAAAAAAAATTTATCAAATTGTTAAAAAAAAAAAAAAAAGATAAAATACAGTGTTGTCAGAAATGTGAGAAATACCACTCTCAAACATCACTGGTGGGCCAGAACAGTGGTGTACATCTGTAGTCCCAGCACCTGGGGAGGCCCCGGGAGGCAGATCACTTGAGCCCAGGAGTTCAAGTCCAATCTGGGCAACACGGTGAAACCCTGTCTGTACCAAAAATACAAAAAATTAGCCATGCACGTAATAACGTTTGCTTCCTAAAAAGAAATTAAGGAGGGCCAGGCGCGGTGGCTCACGCCTGTGATCCCAGCGTTTTGGGAGGCTGAGGCGGGCGGATCACGAGGTCAGGAGACAGAGAACATCCTGGCTAACATGGTGAAACCCCGTCTCTACTGAAAATACAAAAAAATTAGCCAGGCGCGGTGGCGGGCACCTGTAGTCCCAGCTACTCGGGAGGCTGAGGCAGGAGGATGGCGTGAACCCAGGAGGCAGAGCTTGCAGTGAGCCGAGATCACACCACTGTGCTCCAGCTTGGGCAACAGAGAGAGACTCTGTCTCAAAAACAAACAAACAAAAAAAAAAGAAATTAAGGAAAGTGACTCAGAAACAGGAGACAAAATAAAACATACTTTTCATTGAATTTTAAATCCTGTGCTTTTAAAATTTAAATCCTGTACAAATATTACTTAGGAAAAAAATTTAATTAAAACAAAAAAAAACAGCCAGAAAAAACCTTTTTTCTTGAAAAACTGACATACTTCCTATTAGACCAAGACTACTATATAACCAATTTTTTATTCTTTGAGTTGGTTTGTAAGAATTCCTGATACAAATTCTCATTAATTGGCTCCTCAGCTTTTGTCTTTTATCTTAATTTTTTATTTTCAAAGTGAGTAGAACATAATTTCTGTAAAATTTCTCAAGCCCTTCTGAAATGAGCCCAACTTTTAAATCATCATAAAATAAACTACACATGAAATCACTCTCAGAGTCATGGTAGCTAAAAACTTACATCTTAACTACACATAATTGGAGTCAAATGGATAATTGAAACATAAAAGGACATCATCACATATCAATGGTACACAAAAACTGACAACAAGCAAAGGAATATACTGTGGTCAAAAATACATAAAATCTTGTCAACATATTTTATGCCAAAATCAGTTTTGAGGGAGCAAAATGTTCTGTAAATTTTGACAGTAACAGTAAATTTAGGCACTGACGTTAACTAAAAATACGTATTATGAACAGCCAGCCTCTCTTCTGCAACTCAATGTTGTTATTTTTTAAAGCAATAAACATTTCAACATTAGTCTCAAAACTGAAATGCAATGTATTATATTGGGATCCCTAATATTATTGATTTTGAAAATAAAAGTGTATAAATGTCACTCCTTTCCATGTTTCCAGTATTGATCATTTAAAGTGAATATTTAATATTGCCTCTACAAAAGCAAAACCCATAAAATTTAGACCAATGAATTTAGCAATCATTTAGTCTTATCTTGTTTGAGAAATAAGGTAAAGGCATGAAAAAATAAAGGTGCCCAAACTGGCATGGCTTGGTAATGTCTCACATGCAACTAAAATGCATATCTTCCAACTCTAGTCCCACGTTCTTTCTACCACATTATACTGTAATTTTATCACTAGTTGCAAAC
The DNA here is from genome assembly GCF_003255815.1 of Theropithecus gelada. NCBI lineage: Eukaryota > Metazoa > Chordata > Mammalia > Primates > Cercopithecidae > Theropithecus > Theropithecus gelada. Next base: position 14,990,898 of record NC_037684.1, read on the forward strand.
AGTTTAGTAAGAAGGTTATCAACAAGAAAAGTAAAATACAATAGAGAGAAAAATAAGAATAGCTAATATATGAGCCAGGTGCAGTGGCTCATGACTGTAATCCCAGCACTTTGGGAGGCCAAGATGGGGGATCACTTGAGATCAGGAGTTCAAGATCAGCCTAGCCAATATGGCAAAACCCCGTCTCTACTAAAAATACAAAAAATAGCTGGGTGTGGTGGTGCGTGCCTGTAATCCTAGCTACACGGGAGGCTGAGGCATGAGAACCGCTTGAGCCCAAGAGATAGAGGTTGCAGTGAGCCGAGATCGAGCCATTGCACTCCAGCCTGGGTGACAGAGTAAGACTCTGTCTCAAAAAAAAAAAAAAGTGGCTCACGCCTGTAATCCCAGCACTTTAGGAGGCCGAGGTGGGCAGATCACCAGATCACCCAAGGTCAGGAGTTCAAACCAGCCTGGTGAAACCCCATCTCTACTTAAAATACAAAAATTAACCAGGCATAATGGCAGGCACCTGTAGTCCCAGCTGCTCTGGAGGCTGAGGCAGAATTGCTTTAACCCGGGAAGTGGAGGTTGCAGTGACTCGAGATTGTGCCACTGCACTCCACTCTGGGAGACAGACCGAGACTCTGTCTCAAAAAAAAAAAAAAAAAAAAAAAAAAGTGGTGATGTGCATTTGGGAGGCTACTCTGGGAGGAGGGCTACAGCCCAAGTATTGAAGGTTGCAGTGAGCTAGGATCACACTATTGCACTCCAGCCTGGTGGCTCATGTCTGTAATCCCAGCACTTTGGGAGGCCCAGGCAGGGGCACTGCTTGAGCCCAGGAGTTCCATACCAACCTGGGCAACATGATGGAACCCCATCTCTACAAAGAATAAAAAAATTAGCCAGATATGGTGTCATGTGCCTATAGTCCCAACTAGTTGGGAGGCTGAGGTGGGAGGATTTCCTAAGCCTGGGAGGCTGCAATGAGCCATAGTTGTGCCACTGCACTCCAGCCTGGGTGGCAGAGCAAGACCCTGTGTCAAAAAACAAACAAGGCTGGACCTGGTGGCTTGCGCCTGTAATCCCAGCACTTTGGGAGGCCGAGGCAGGCAGATCACAAGGTCAGGAGTTTGAGCCCAGCCTGGCCAACACGGTGAAACCCCATCTCTACTAAAAATACAAAAATTAGCCGGGCATACTGGTGGGTGCCTGTAATCACAGCTACTTGGGAGGGTGAGGCAGAATTGCTTGAACCCAGGAGGCGGAGGTTGTAGTAAGCTGAGATCACGCCACTGCACTTCAGCCTGGGCAAAAGAGCAAAACTCTGTCTCAAACACAAAACAAAACAAAACCAATCTAAATGTCCACCAAATGTCCATTAACACAGTGGTCCCCAACGTTTTTGGTATCAGGGACTAGTTTCATGGAAGATAATTTTTCCACTGACCAGGGGCAGGGGGGATGCTTTTGGGATGATTCAAGCACATTACATTTATTGTACACTTTATTTCTATTATGACATTGTAATATATAATGAAATAATTACACAACAATCAGTGGGAGCCCTGAACTTGTTTTTCTCCAACTAGATGGACACATCTTGGGGTGATGGGAGACAGTCACAGATCATTAGGCATTAGATTATTATAAGGAGCACGCAACCTAGATTCCTTGCATGCGCAGTTCACGATAGGGTTCAGGCTATGAGAATCTAATGGCACTGCTAATATGACAGGAGGCGGAGCTTGAGCAATGAAGGGTGGCTATTAAATACTGACCAAGCTTTACTTTCTCCCCCAAAACTCACCTCCTGCTCTGCAGCCCAGTTTCTAATAGGCCACTGACCAGCATCAGTCTGTGCCCTGGCGGTTGGGGTCACATGCATTAACAGAAGAATGGATAAACTAAACAAAATGTACAGTAGTAGTCTCTCCTTACCCGTGATTTCACTTTCCACAGTTTCAATTACCTGAGGTCAACCGATGTTTAAAAATATTCAGTGGAGAATTCCAGAAATAAACAATTCCTAAGTTGTAAATTGTGCAATATTCTGAGTAGCATGATGAAATCTTGCACCATCCTGCTCTGTCCTGCCTGGGACATGAATCATCCGTCTGTATATGCTACCTGCCCCATTAGTCACTTAATAGCTGACTCGGTTATCAGATCAACTGTCAGGTGTCAGTATGGCAGTGTTTCAGTTTAAATAGGCCTTATTTTACTTAATAATGGTGCCAAATTGCAAGAGTAGTGATGCTGGCAAATAGGATATGCTAACGAGATGGCATAAATTTCTTCTTTTTAGTGAAAAGGTAAAAATTGTAGATTTAATAAGAAAAAAATGTTATGCCAACACCACTAAGAGCTATGGTGAAAACAAGTCTTCTGGCCGGGCGCAGTGGCTCACGCCTGTAATCCCAGCACTTTGGGAGAATGAGGCAAGTGAATCACCTGAGGTCAGGAGTTCAAGACCAGCCTGGCCAACATGGTGAAACCTTGACTCTACCAAAAATACAAAAATGAGCTGGGTGTGGTGGTACATACCTGTAATCCCGCTACTTGGGAGACTGAGGCAGGAGAATCGCTTGAACATGGAAGGCAGAGGTTGCAGTGAGCCAACCTGTGCGAGAGAGTGAAACTCCATCTCAAAAAACAAAAACAAAAAACGAGTCTTGACTGGGCGCGGTGGCTCACGCCTGTAATCCCAACACTTTGGGAGGCCAAGGTGGGCAGATCATGAGGCCAGGAGATGGAGACCATCCTGGCTAACACGATGAAACTCCATCTCTACTAAAAATACAAAAAATTAGCCGGGCGTGGTGGCAGGCGCCTGAAGTCCCAGCTACTCAGGAGGCTGAGGCAGGAGAATAGCATGAACCCAGGAGGCGGAGCTTGTAGTGAGCTGAGATAGCGCCACTGCACTCCAGCCTGGGCGACAGAGTAAGACTCCATCTCAAAAAACCAAACAAACGAACAAAAAAACCACGAGTCTTCTATCCATGAAATTGTGAGGAAAAAAATGCATGCATCATACATATAGAAGTGCGGTACTACCTTTGGTTTCAGGTATCCACTGGAGGGTCTTAGAATGTATCCCCCTTAGATAAAGGGGGACTACCGTGATATATACATGCAAGGAATATTATTTAGCAATAAAAAGAAATGAAGTTCTTATATATGCTACAACATGGATAAATACTAAAAACATGCTAAGGCTAGGTGTGGTACCTTATGCCTATAATCCCAGCACTTTGGTAGGCTGAAGCAGGCAGATCAACTGAATGTAGTTCAAGACCAGCCTAGGCAACATGGGAAACCGCATCTGTACAAAAGATACAAAAATTAGCTGGGCGGTGGCCTGCGCCTGTAGACCCAGTTACACAGGTGGCTTATGAACACCATCCTAGTCATGACCAAATAGTATTTTCATCTGACCATTTGAAAAACAGAATTTGTTCATATCACGTCAGGGTCACCAAAAAAAAACCAAACAAACAAACAAAAACGGAAAAAAGAAAAAAAAAACACAATGTATTCAAAATCTTATTTGAAATATTATTTCAACAAGTGGTTAAATGTGTGTTAGGCACTGAATGGATGGAAGGAAAGATGAAAAGCAGACAGGCTAGCCTATCACATCCACCTTACAGAGCTGCTAGAAGGATCAAATAAAATGATGTAGAAGTGTTTTTTTGTTGTTGTTGTTGTTTTTTTGGGATGGAGTCTCGCTCTGTCACCCAGGCTGGAGTTCAGTGGCGTGATCTCAGCTTACTGCAACCTCTGCCTCCCAGGTTCAAGAGATTCTCCTGCCTCAGCCTCCCAAGCAGCTGGGTCTACAGGCATGTGCCACCACACCCAGTTAATTTTTGTAGTTTTAGTAGAGTAGGGGTTTCACTATATTGACCAGGCTGGTGTTGAACTCCTGATCTCAGGTGATGCACCCGCTTTGGCCTCCCAAAGTGCTGGGATTACAGGCATGAGCCACTGTGCCCGGCCAAAGTGTGTCATAAATAATAAAGAACTATATAAATATGTTTTAAGTTGCATATCACAAAAATTGAAGCTAAAAATACAATTTTTTTTTTTTTTTTTTTGAGACGGAGTCTCACTCTGTCGCCCAGGCTGGAGTGCAGTGGCGCGATCTCGGCTCACTGCAACCTCCGCCCCCCAGGTTCACGCCATTCTCCTGCCTCAGCCTCCTGAGTAGCTGGGACTACAGGCGCCCGCCACTGCGCCCGGCTAATTTTTTGTATTTTTAATAGAGACGGGGTTTCACTGTGTTAGCCAGGATGGTCTCGATCTCCTGACCTCGTGATCCACCCGTCTCGGCCTCCCAAAGTGCTGGGATTACAGGCGTGAGCCACCGTGCCCGGCCACAATTTATTTTTTCTAAGAAAAAATACTTCTGAGCTGATTTGCCAAACTAACCACAAGATGAAAACTGGATGCAATCATTGGTTTGCCAGAAAGTTGAGACTATAACCAATTTACTGGTGTAGCATTAGATGGCAAGCCTGTATAAAGTGTGGGACATAGGTGTACTATCATATCCTCAGTTAAAACCAAGTAACAAAAAATTCTAAGGGGCCTGGGCACGGTGGCTCAAGCCTGTAATCCCAGCACTTTGGGAGGCCAACGCGCACGGATCATGTGAGATCAGGAGTTCGAGAACAGCCTGGACAATATGGTGAAACCCCGTCTCTACTAAAAATACAAAAATTAGCCAGGCGTGGTAGCGTGTGCCTGTAGTTCCAGCTACTCAGGATGCTGAGGCAGGAGAACCCAGGAGGCGGAGGTTTCAGTGAGCCAAGATAGTGCCACTGCACTCTGGGCCAGGTGACACAGCAAAAAGAGCGAAAGTCCATCTCAAAAAAACAAAAAAAATAGCTGGGCATGGTTGTGCATGTCTGTAGTCCCAGGAACTCAGGAGGCTGCATGAGAATCACGTGAACCCCGGAGGTGGAGGTTGCAGTGAGCTGAGATTGCACCACTGCACTCCAGCCTGGGCAACAGAGCAAGACTGTCTCAAAATAAATAAATAAATACATAAAATACAGTACAGTGTTATGATACTTTATAAAAAGACATTCTGGAGGCCAGGCCAAATGGCTCACATCTGTAATCCCAGCACTCTGGAAGGTTGAGGCAGGAGGATCACTTGAGCCCAAGAGTTTGAGACCAGCCCACGCAATATCGTGAGACCCTGTCTCTACAAAATAATAAATTAATTAGCTGGGCGTGGTGGCGCATGCCTGTACTTTCCAGTCTGAAGTGGAAAGATTATCACTTGAGACTGGGAGGTCAAGGCTACAGTGAGCAGTGATTGTGCCACTGCACTGCAGTCTGGGTGACAAAGACTCTGTCTCAAAAAAAAAAAAAAAAGAGATCCTACATTATTTTATTTCATCTGATGCTTGGTAACACTGATATTTATCACTTATAACGCCCTCATACTCCTGATTTTATGATTTCAGAAGACAGAGTATAAAGTGATGGGTATTTGTTAAAATGATGGCATCAATTATAATAAATTATATGCTTTGAGGCCCACAAAAGAGAGTCACAATTAGTCATTCTATGTCAGAGAGGTGATTTGAAGTTAGTCTTGGTTTATAGCCTCTGTATTGGCATAATTGTTAGCAGTGCCTGCTTTCACTCTCAAGTCCTGGTAGATGATGGCTATTCTATATAATCAATTGCAGAAAAGAATTACACTGACGTAATTTTATAAATTTACTGTTTAATCTGGGATAGGAAATAACACCTATCACTAAAATTTGGAAAATATTGCTGCTACAGTATTTAATATTCAATTATTCAAATAATTTTGCAGTCATAAAAAAGAACAAGATCATGTCTTTTGCAGGAACATGGATGGAACTAGAGGCTATTAGCAAACTAATGCAAGAACAGAAAACCAAATACCGCATGTCTCACCCACAAGTGGGAGCTAAATGATGAGAACTTATGAAAGCAAAAGAAAAAACAGGCCAGGCACGGTGGGTCATGCCTGTAATCCCAGCATTTTGGGAGGCCAAGGTGGGTGGATCACGAGGTCAGGAGTTCGAGACCAGCCTGGACAACATGATGAAACCCCATCTCTACTAAAAATACAAAAAATTAGCTGGGTGTGGTGGCGTGTGCCTGTAATCCCAGCAACTCTGGAGGCTGAGGTGGGATAATCGCTTGAACCCGGTAAGTGGAGGTTGTAGTGAACCAAGATCCTGCCACTGCACTGCAACCTGGGTGATAGAGCAAGATTCCATTTTAAAAATAAAAATTAAAAAAAAAAAAAAAAAAAAAAAAAACCAGACACACACTGGGGTCTACTACCTAAGGGTGGAAGGTGGGAGGAAGGAGAGAAGCAGAAAAGGTAACTATTGGGTACTGAGTTTAATTCCTGGGTGATGAAATAATCTGTACAATAAACCCCTGTGACATGAGTTTATCTATGTAACAAACCTTCACATGTACCCCTGAACCTAAAACAAAAGTTTAAAAATAAATATATAAATATGGTTGGGCACGCAGGCTCGCACCTGTAATTCCAGCACTTTGGGAGGCAGAGGTGGGCTGGTCACTTGAGCCCCAGGAGTTCAAGACCACCCTAGCCAACACAGAGAAACCTGTCTCTACTAAAAATACAAACTATTAGCTTGGCATGGTGGTGCATGCCTGTAATCTTAGCTACTTGGGAGGTTGAGGCACAAGAATCACTTGAATCCTGGAGGTGGAGGTTGCGGTGAGCCAAGATTGCGCCTCTGCACTGCAGCCTCGGTGACAGAGCGAGATTCTGTCTCAAAAGAGACAGAAAAATTAATTAACTAATTAATTAATTTTTTTCCCCCACAGGGAACCAAAGTAAATTTTGTGAGTAAGTTGAAAAGTATGAAGAGCCAGGTGCCAAAATATTTTTAGGTGATTTTGAAACCATCAATAATTGAAATCTTTAACTTATTAAAAATCTCAACGTAACAACTAGAATTCTAGAATGGATCATACCGTGTTTCAAAATATAGAAATAAGGCCAGGTGTGGTGGCTCACATCTGCAGTCCCAGCACTTTGGGAGGACAAGGCAAGAGGATCGCTTGAGCCCAGGAGTTTGAGACCAGCCTGGGCAACCTTGTTTCTACAAAAAAATCCAAAAATTAGCAGGGCATGGTAGTGCCTACCTGTAGTTCCAGCTACTCAGGAGGCTGAGGTGAGAGGATTGCTTGAGCCCAGGTCAAGGTTGCAGTGAGCTGTGATCATGCCACTGCACTCTAGCCTGGGAGTGAGACCTTGTCTCAAAACAAAACAAAAAACGTAGCAGTAAATGATTGTGAGCTTATCAACCTATTCTGGAAGATATATGTTCCAAACAATCTCTAGAGAGAGATAACAGCTCCAAAGTCCTCCCTTTAACATTATAAAACATCATTAAATGCTAAACAAATGGCTTAGATTTTAGGATTGAGGTCACTAAAATCAGTGTGGTCACCTAAAATTTGTATCTTACCTAATAAAACTGAACAGAATGATATGCTGACTCATGGTGCTGCAGGTCATTTTAAAGAATTATCAAACTTACATTTAAAAAGAACATGGCTGGGCACAGTGGCTCACGCCTGTAATCCCAGCACTTTGGGAGGCAGGGGCAGGCAGATCACCTGAGGTCAGGAATTCAAGACCAGCTTGGCCAACATGGTAAAATTCCGTCTCTACAAAAATACAAAAAAATTAGCCGGGCATGATGGCGGGTGCCTGCAACCCCAGCTACTCGGGAGGCTGAGGCGGGTGAATTGCTTGAATCTGGGAGGTGGAGGTTGCAGTGAGCCAAGATTGCGCCATTGCACTGCAGCCTGGACTACAGAGTGAGACTACATCTCCAAAAAAACCAAAAACCAAAAAACAAAAAAAAAACCACAATAAGAATATGAAAAAATCTTTTCTTCCTAAGATTTTCTAGGCAACTAGGAAAGAAAGGGGTAAAAACAGTCTGAATGGTAAATTCAGACTAGCCACATGAGATCAGCTTTCCACATTTGTGAAATATAATCATCATCTCTACTGAATGTTACTGAAAATGAAAACAGGGTAAAATATAATTGCAGAATACTGCTTTAGAAAAACTTTCACAGAATCATATTTAGGTATTTTTCCCATTCACTTCATATAATCTGGATTCATTCATGCCATAGTGTTTATTTATACTTTAAAGTAACAAGTCCACTTGTACACATTGGTTTCACAGCATCAATAAATTTGTACACTTTGAGATTTGTTTCTGGGTTATAATTCTTCCTCTGGTTCTCGTGACCGTTTGCGAGTGCTCAAGGAACCTTCTGTTTGCAATGAACATGCAGAAGTAACAACAGTATCTCTAAATCCCTGAGGCTGAAAGATAAAAAATACATATACAAATATGATTTAAGAACATTTGAAGACTGATCTTAGAAATATTTTTAAGTAATTAATAAGAAAGCTACTTTATTCTAGGGCCAGGTGCGGTGGCTCACACCTGTAATCCCAGCACTTTGGGAGGCCGAGGTGGGTGGATCACAAGGTCAGGAGTTCAAGACCAGCCTGGCCAACATGGTGACCCCCATCTCTACCAAAAATATGAAAATTAGCTGGGCGTGGTGGCGCACACCTCTAGTCTCAGCTACTCTGGAGACTGAGGCAGTAGAATTGCTTGAACCTGGGAGGCGGAAGTTGCAGTGAGCCGAGATTGTGCCACTGCACTCTAGCCTGGGCGAAAGAGCGAGACTTCGTCTCCAAAAAAAAAAGAAAGTTCCTGAGATAGAAATTTATCAACCACTGTGAATGAAGAGGATAAATCTCATGGATAGGTGCCTAAGCCCGGGTTATATTAACAGTATTTTATATATACTTATTTATACACTTGCATACACACACACAGAAATAACATTGCATTATAAAAATGTTCTGTAAAGGACAATCCTAACAAACTTTATGATAGCTTTGTTAAAAGAAGTAAAAGGAAATAACCTAAGTCTTAGGTACTTTACAGATTTATTTTCATAATTAAATACTCTAAAGTTTTCCAACTAGGATATTTCTCTCTTTTTTTTTTTTTTTTTCCAACTAGGCTATTTCAAAGACACCTGGGCAGTACAAAACTAAGTGGATAATTCCGTTTCAGAATCTCTATTTCTGTTTATGTCCTTATAAAAATGAGATAAAGCCTGGCCCAGTGGCTCACGCCTGTAATCCTAGAACTTTGGAAGACTGAGGAGGGCGAATCACTTGAGGTCAGGAGTTTGAGACTAGTCTGGCCAACATCGCGAAACTCCATCTCTACTAAAAACACAAAAATTAGCCAGGCGTGGTAGCATACGCCTATAATCCCAGCTACTAGGGAGGCTGAGGCAGGAGAATTGCTTAAATCAGTAGGGCAGAGGTTGCAGTGAGCCAAGATTGCGCCACTGCACTCCAGCTTGTGCAACACAGAGAGACTCCATCTCAAAAACAAAAAGAGATGCCAAAAATACATTTGGCTCAACACTATTGATAAATATGTATATTTCAGCCAAAAAATGTGTGTTCTATGATGTAAATTCACAGAAAAATTAACATCTTAAAGTGGGCTATATTTGGTGGCTACAATAGATCTATAATACCTACAGACCAAAATAAATAATGTTAGTATTTTTTCTTTTCTGGAAATCTTCAACAACTTTCACTTTAAAGATGTTTAATATCCTGACATTACATATGGCATGGAACACACTACCCCAAAATAAGTATTTCCTCTGTTCTTAAGAATAAATTTCAGTCCATTTGTGACTACAATATTCTGTATACACTACTATTTTGGGGACAATGTTCTAAGCATCAAAAGCTGTCCTCAAATATGCTTGCTGCCTACAGAAGTTAACAGAAGCAAGTTGTAAATTCTCTCTTTAGATAATTACTGCCCATCAATATCAAAATCCCACTCTAATCAAATAACACTGACTTTGATTTGAAACAGTACTGTGGATTCCTTCTGGCTGGGTGACTTGTACAATGTTGCCAACCTGCTTAAAAAAAAAGAATAAATACATACAAACACATGAACTTAATTAATTAAAAGTTCAGATGACCAAACTCATAATTTAAATGTTTAGGTTTATTATATTAATAATTCTATTATTTTTTCTCTAAGAACACAAAAACGAGAGAAATATTAAATATACACCCTTCAAATATCCGTATGTATATGAGTTATAAGAAATTTTAAAGCAACGTAAAAGTCCAATGACTGATTCAAATAAATTATTTTATATATGATGAGATATTACTTATGCTAAAAATTAAGGTGGGAGAAAATATTCAAAGAGATAGGAAAGTATTAATAATATACTAAATAACAGTTATACCATATAATCCCATATTTGTAAGTATGTATACACACATCTAAAAAAATTGATAGAAGACTACAATAAAAAAGTTAATAGTTGTTATCACGAAGTAAAGGTTGCTTGCTTATATTTTCCAAACTGTCTGCAGTAATCATGTTTTTTTCATTATTGCTGAAGAATGATGTTAATTTCTTATACTACAAATGAGAAACACTTACTCATATTACACCAATAAAAATAGCTAGGAAGACATTGTTTTAAAATGATGCAGCCAGGCATAGTGGCTCATGTCTGTAGTCCCACCTCTTTAGGAGGGCAAGGCAGGAGGATCACTTGAGACCAGGAGTTTGAAGCCATCCTGGGCAACATAGTGAGACCCTCATCTCTGTAATAATATATAAAATGATTATGTCCCAAAAATAAGTCATGACAGAACAAGATCTGCTTAGGTGGGATTTTACTATATATATATATATAAATAATTTATTTATTTATTTATTTATTTATTTATTTATTTATTTATTTATTTATTTTGAGACGGAGTCTCGCTCTGTCACCCAGGCTGGAGTGCAGCGGCGCAATCTCGGCTCACTGCAAGCTCCGCCTCCCAGGTTCACGCCGTTCTCCTGCCTCAGCCTCCCGAGTAGCTGGGACTACAGGCGCCTGCCACCATGCCCGGCTAATTTTTTGTATTTTTAATAGAGACGGGGTTTCACCGTGTTAGCCAAGATGGTCTCGATCTCCTGACCTCATGATCCGCCCACCTCAGCCTCCCAAAGTGCTGGGATTACAGGCGTGAGCCACCGCGCTCAGCCGATTTTACTATGTTTTATACAAAGTAATATAAAACTGAAAGCTAAAAGTAGCTGAGAAATAAAATTCTAAGCTCTTATTAACTATATTCAAGTACTGTAACAGCAACAAATATAAACAAAAACCTTTAAAACTGCTTTTTGGCTGGGCGCGGTGGCTCACGCCTGTAATCCCGGCACTTTGGGAGGCCAAGGCAGGCAGATCACCTGAGGTCAGGAGTTCGACACCAGCCTGAGCAACATGGAGAAACCCTGTCTCTACTGAAAATACAAAATTAGCAGGGCGTAGTGGCGCATGCCTGTAATCCCAGCTACTCGGGAGGCTGCGGCAGGAGAAATCGCTTGAACCTGAGAGGCGGAGGTTGTGGTGAGCCGAGATCGCACCATTGCACTCCAGCCTGCGGAAAAAGAGTGAAACTCCATCTCAAAAAAAAAAAAACCCACAAAAAACTACTTTTAAGAATTACTTTAAAACTGATACACTGTAACTTATTCACAATAGCCAGAGGTAGAAGCACCCAAGTGTGCATCCACAGATGAATAAACAAAATGTGGTATGTACATACAATAGAATATTCAGACTTAAGGAAGAAAATTCTGACACATGCTACAACATAAATGAGCCTTGAAGACATTATACTAAGTGAAATAAGCGAGTCACACCAGAACAAATATTATATGATTCCAATTATATGGGGTAGATAGAGGAGTCAAATTCAGAGACAGAAGGTAAAATGGTTGGTGATTGTCAGGGCCTGGGGGTAAAAAAGAACGAGAGTTAACATTTAATGGATACAGAGTTTCAGTATGGGAAGATGAAAAAGTTCTGAAAATGGATGATGATGGTTGCACAATATGAATGTACTTAATGCCAGTGAACTGTATGTAAACATAAAGTGGTAAATTTTATATTATACATATATTTTAGCACAATGTAATAAAACTGAAATAAAAAATACAGATTCTAACGTAGAGGAAAGTAAGATTCTCAGAGTTATAAGTGTCATTTATTTACACAAAATAGAATGATTTGTTTTCAAAGACAATTCAAAAAGGACATTTTGGCTTTATTTGTTACTCTCTTAATTTTGAAATTGCCCCTCTTCTCAGACACAATTCAAAAGAAAAACAGAGACCAAAATACAGCCGAATCCAAAATGTCCTATAATCCGTAATTGCAACTTTAAACATAAACAAAGTAACTGCTAATATGTAATACAAGAATAGCTATGTTGAGGCTGGGCGCAGTGGCTCACGCCTCTAATCTCAGCACTTTGGGAGGCCACGGCAGGCAGATCACGAGATCAGGAGTTCAAGACCAGCCTGGCCAACATGGTGAAACCCCGTCTCTACTAAAGATACAAAAAGGCCGGGCGCGGTGGCTCAAGCCTGTAATCCCAGCACTTTGGGAGGCCGAGACGGGCGGATCACAAGGTCAGGAGATCGAGACCATCCTGGCTAACCCGGTGAAACCCCGTCTCTACTAAAAAATACAAAAAACTAGCCGGGCGAGGTGGCGGGCGCCTGTAGTCCCAGCTACTCTGGAGGCTGAGGCAGGAGAATGGCGTGAACCCGGGAGGCGGAGCTTGCAGTGAGCTGAGATCCCGCCACTGCACTCCAGCCTGGGCGACAGAGCGAGACTCCGTCTCAAAAAAAAAAAAAAAAAAAAAAAGATACAAAAAAAAAAAAAAAAAAAAATTAGCCAGGCCTGGTGGCACGCACCTGTAATACCAGCTACTCAGGAGGCTGAGGTAAGAGAATCACTAGAATTGGGGAGGCGGAGGTTGCAGTGAGCCAAGATCGTGCCTCTGCACTCCAGCCTGGGCGACAGGCCGAGACTCAGTCTCACCAAAAAAAAAAAAAAAAGAATAGCTGTGTCGAGTAGAATTACAAACTTTTATAATTCTTTAGGGTTGATAATCTATCTTTAATGGAAAAATTCACAGAAAAAGAGAGGCAAGGTGTATTTTAACCTGCCTTAATAGGAAATGATTTTTTGAATGACAAAAATCAGCTAACTTTCTGAAAAACTGGTATCTAAATCACCTCATATCAACGGTATGTCCAAATAAGGTACCTAGTACATTTATCCTGAGGAAATTATTAAAAAGTGATAAGCTTTTAAGAAGCATTTACATGCTTATTAAGAATCCTAAAGTTGGCCGGGTACAGTGGCTCATATCTATAATCCAGCACTTTGGGAGGCTGAGGTGGGCAGGTCACTTGAGGTCAGGCATTCGAGACCAGCCTGGTCAAAATGGTGAAACCCTGTCTCTACTAAAAATACAAAAGTTAGCCAAGTGTGGTGGCGCATGTCTATAATCCCAGCTACTTGGGAGGCTGAGGCAGGAGAATCACTTGAATCAGGGAGGTGGATGTTGCAGGGAGCCGGTATCGCGCCACTGCACTCCAGCCTGGGTGACAGAGTGAGACTCCATCTCAAAAAACAAAAAAAGAATCCTAAAGTCAAAGGGGCATTAATTATTCAGGTTGAAAATCATCCTCAGGCCGGGCGCAGTGGCTCACACTTGTAATCCCAGCCCTTTGGGAGACCAAGGTGGATCACCTGAGGTCGGGAGTTGGAGACCAGACTGACCAACATGGAGAAACCTCGTCTCTACCAAAAATACAAAAAATTAGCCAGGCATGGTGGTGCATGCCTGTAATCCCAGCTACTTGGGAGGCTGAGGCAGAAGAATTGATTGAACCCAGGAGGCCGAGGTTGTGGTAGCTGAGATCGCGCCACTGCACTCCAGCCTGGGCAACAAGAGCGAAACTCCATCTCAAAAAAAAAAAAAAAAAAAGTCCTCAAATTTCTAGGTAAAAATACCATTTTTATGCATCATGTCTCTTTAGAGATCTTTTTAAATGAAAACTAAACCAAAGAATCACTTGGCTCATGGCCCCAGTTGAGATGTAGCTTAACATATGGCTGAACTACATAGCTTGGGTCAGGAAGAAATAAGACAGAAGCACAATTTGTGCTCTAAAACTGAGCACACATATGAAACACTGTGTGGGGGTGTTGATTTATTACTCCACTCTACCACCAGATCGTCTTGGCAAAGAGTAGTGTAATTCTGAATAATCTTGGCCTCGTATAATCATGAATATGCAAATTGGAGGAAAACCCACATAATATAAGGACACAGACAAAAGTATTTCTTTTAATAACTGTTGGAATATTATTCCATCATTAGTCTAAGGGTAAAAATCAGGTATTACTGGTGAAGGACAGGAGCTGGGGCATGAAACAGTACACCTAAGTTCAATTCCTAATACAAATTTGGCTATTCAAGATTTTTAGTTTATGGATGGGTGCTGTGGCTCACACCTATAATCTCAGCACTTTGGGAAGCCAAGGTAGGTGGACTGCCTGAGCTTACGAGTTTGAGACCAGCCTGGGCAACATGGCGAAACCCCATCTCTACAAAAATTAGCTGGGTGTGGTGGTACATGCCTGTGGTCCCAGCTACTTGGGAGGCTGAGGTGGGAGGACTGCTTGAGCCCAGGAGGTTGAGGCTACAGTGAGCTGAGATCGCACCACTGCACTCTAGCCTGGGCAACAGAGTAAGACCCAGTCTCAAAAAAAAAAAAAAAAAAGATTTTTAGTCTTCCTCTCCAAATGAAAAATGTTCATTTTTATAACTATTTTTCACTGATAATGAATTTCTATTTCCATCCTTTTAAAATAAACTAAAATTTAAAAAGCATAAAAGCATACAAAATTTCATCCAACTTTTTTTTTTTTTTTTTTTTTTTTTTTGAGACAGAGTCTCACTTTGCTGTCCAGGCTGGAGTGCAGTGGTTCAATCTTGGCTCACTGCAACCTCTGCCTCCCAGGTTCAAGCGGTTCTCCTACCTCAGCCTCCCGAGTAGCTGGGATTACAGGTGCCTGCCACCATGCCTGGCTAATTTTTTTGTATTTTTAGTAGAGACAGGATTTCCCCATATTGGCCAGGCTGGTCTCGAACTCTCAACCTCAAGTGATCCACCTGCCTCGGCCTCCCAAAGTGCTGGGATTATAGGTGTCAGCCACCATGCCTGGCCTCATTTAACTTTTTTTTTTTTTTAATATCTTAGAGATGGGGTCCCATTTTGTGGCCCAGCCTGGAGTGTAATAGCACAATCATAGCTCACTGCCACCCTGACTTCCTGGGCTCAAGCGGTTTTCCCAACCCTGGCCTCCCAAATAGCTAGAATTATAGGTGCCCACCACCACGCCCGGCTAACTTTTTATTTATCTATAGAGGTGATGTCTTGCCATTTTGGCCAGACTGTTCTCCAACTTTTGGGCTTAAGCTCATGCAACTTCAACAACTTAAAGATGCCAGGTTTCAAATGATAAAGAGCAAAACTACTTCAATTCTATTAAATGACGTCAATTTATTTTGGTTACATAAAGTATGTACATTATTTATCATATATCCACAGCCTGGAAAAAAAAAAGTTTGAAGAAAAAAGATTTTACCTAAAAAAAGGAATAAGCTACATATTCAGATTGGCTGGCAATCAACGCAATACTACAATTACCTTCTAGAAACAGTCATCATAGAAGAAAAGAAATGAACTCTATTATAAAGTCAGCTATGGCTGGGTGTGGTGGCTCACGCCTGTAATCCCAGCACTTTGGGAGGCCAAGGTGGGAAGGTCACTTGAGGTCAGGAGTTCAAGACCAGCCTGGCCAACATAGAGAAAGCCCGTCTCTACTAAAAATACAAAATTAGCAAGGCGTGGTGGCAGGCGCCTATAATACCAGCTACTTGGGAGGCTGAGACAAGAGAATCACTTGACCCCAGGAGGTGGAGGTTGAAGTGAGCCGAGATCTCACCATAGCACCTCAGCCTGGGCAAAAAGAGCGAAACTCCCTCTCAAAAAAAAAAAAGTTTATAAAGTCAGCTATAAAATGTAGATAATACTATTTCAGCCTATAGCCATACCACCCTGAATGTGCCCGATCTCATCTGGTAATACTATTTCAAAGAATTATGTGGAAAATAAAATAAAATATATATACATACACATACATACGTGTATGTACATATACACATATATATGTGTATATATACATGTATATACATCTATATGTATACATATATACATACATGTATATATACGTATACATACAGTGCTTTGCACAATAAAGGACAGTTAATAAATATTCAATAAATAGTAGCTATTATTTAATACTTATTCAGTTAACCTTTCTGGGCCTTGGTTTTCTGACTTTTAATAATAATCGGTATAGGTTCTGCAAATAATTATTGAAAAGATTATCTGAAATGTTGTAAAGTGCCTAGTAAAATACCTAGTACAAGCAAGCACTAAAATGACAGTATGAAAAATAAAAATTAAAATTAAAAAAGATCTTATGAGATGTAGAAAAAATATTATAGAACAGCAGATTTCCCCCAATCTATCTATATTCAATGTTGGTGTTGTATGTCATTTTCTTTTTTGGGGGGGGACGGAGTCTCACTCTGCCACCAGGCTGGAGGGCAGTGGCACAATCTTGGCTCACTGCAACCTCCGCCTCCCGGGTTCAAGTGATTCTCCTGCCTCAGCCTCCTGAGTAGCTGGGACTAGAGGCATGTGCCACCATACCCAGCTAACTTTTTATTTTTAATAGAGACAGGGTTTCACCACGTTTGCCAGGATGGTCTTGATCTCCTGACCTCATGATCCACCTACCTCAGCCTCCCAAAGTGCTCGGATTACAGGTGTGACCCACTGCGTCCGGCCATGTATTTTATTTTCTAATTTCTTGGGAAGGATTTGTAAGAAGGTGAATTCATAAAAGGTTAACTCATGGTAAGCAAGATTTTCTGATCTCTTGGGTACCTTATCAATGCTAACTTCTAGAACTTGACAAAGAAGTCAAAGTTTTCCTCCTGATGAGTTCATAAAAAGATGAAATATCTTGCTCTGCTCCTATTATTTTTCTTCTTAAATGCATTTTATTAGTGAATATTTAACTATAGTCTGAAGAAGACTACTGTATACTAGCTCAGGCGTAATTCCTATGAAAAAATAAATGATGGAATGTGCTTTACAGAATAACCTAAAACTGGGAAAGTATAAACAATATGTTCAAAAGACTCTCAGCTGGAGAACTGTTGTCAAATCTTTACAATACAGTTTGGTGCCAAGAAAAGAACTCCTTTTGTGGCTCTAGTATACAGCAACTTAACTTACAAAACTAGGGGAACTATCTCAAATTGTGATCATAGAAAAAAAATTAGGGGGAGGATTTACCAGACATATTGGTTTAAAGTAAAAAATTTGTTTAAATTAGGGGGAGACAGTCAATAGTAAAGCACTATGTATTGTGGGGAAAAAAACGTTACCTGAGCTCTTCGCAAATACCATTTTTAAAGAAGACACAAACTGCACGATCAGTTGCAAAAGATACATACAGAAGTGTAATCGATTCTGTTATGAGCTTCGGGTCCGCAAAACCTAACTTGGTCAGGCAAGATTTTTTTCAGTTTGTAAAACAACAAAGAAATATAGATTAAAAAATAGACGATTTCACTGGCTAGGCCCAATATGTATTTAAGTGACCCTTTATTCCATCTTTACCCGCATGCCTTTTAATTTCTCCCTTTATTAGAGCATTTCCAAACCAAGACCTCTAGGTTATACCAATTAATCACAAAGCAGAGAGGCTAGTATAAATCTGACATTTTCTAGAAGTATAGAAAAGACTTCACTGCTTTCAATGGCCTATTTTCAAGAAAATAAAAGCTGGTTTGTTCACTTGCTCAGCAGCTTTAAAAACAAATACAAAGATTTCATGCTGCCATACTTTTAAAGAACAATACTTGTGAAATGCAGGTAAGTAACTGGATAATAAAAGCCGGAGAGCAAAATACAAAATGAAAAAAAAAGACACAATTTCATACAAGAAATACACTAAGGAACTAAGAAAAACCATTGTATGTTCCAAATAAATTAATTTTAAAGCTAACCTCAACAATTTTCCTTTTGTCCTGATTTTGTTCTTTTTTTTCAATCTCTTTCAGGAACACAGAGTACTCACCTCCTTCTACATGGCTAATAAATTGTTTCAAAGAGCTTTAGAAAATGGCATTCCTTGGCCACCTACTCATTTCGGGTGCATGCGCCCCATCATTTAAATATTCCAGAGAATTTCCTATGTAGCTAAATATGCAGTAATAACAGCACATTTCTATGTTTGCTCTAGGTGATATCAGACAAGGCAACAAAAGTGTTACTTCATGGGTCATTGTATATCTCATCCACAGGACTAGCTCTAAGAAATCTGTAAGTGTTCATTCAGTGTAATTAACCCAATATTCAGAATTATTAACTTGTTTCTATACTGACCTTTGCTTTCGGTCCCAATGAAAGATTAGCCGTATTGTAGCAGCATGTCCCCAGCTTTCCCCTAAGAGTAAAGAACATAATAACTGTATATTGCCTTACTGACTTGGTTATACATTTCTCAGAACGCCTCTGATCAAACATAATCTTACTTTATTTAACATAACAAAAGTTTACTTGCTTTCAAAAAACCTGGAAAATGAGTAATATCCTGAGATTACAAGATTTTTACCAATCTAGGGAAATAATGCAAATCATTATTCTCTATTTGCTTTTAGAAAACTTTATTGTCTGAGTCCATATGTGTGTCAATTTTCCATATTATCAAGCCTAACATATTTCTGACCTCCAGAAGAAAAGTAAAAACTCTGGTAAAATATTCTTTTTTTTTTTTTTGACATCAACAGAATATGTAATTAAGTTGTGGCATATTCATGTCATGGAAATGAACTACACTGTCATACAACAACATGGATGAATCCAAAAATAATAATGAGCAAAAGTTGTCAGTCATATACAGTATAATTCTATTTATATAAAAGCTATAAATAAGCGACTGTTGGGGATATACAGACAGTAAAATCTATAAAAGCTAGGTGACAATTATACAAAATTCAGGACAGTGGTTGCCTCTTTGGGGGAGAGTACACGAGGCTCCTGGGGTGTGGTAATGTTCCATTTGTCAGTGTGAGCAATGGGCATCTGGACATTTATTATTGTTCTTCTAAATACACATTTTCATTTGTATATTCTATTTCACATTAAAAAGAAAAAAAGACCCAAAAAAAGCATTAGGTGTAACTCAAGATTTAAGCAATGGTGCTTGGGAGTACTATCGTATCATGCAGACACAGTGCAAGGAAATGAAAAGGTGGATATAATTTGTGAGGTAGAGATGATGGGCTCAGGATTGGACAAACTGAGCTCCTGAAACACAAGACTTTTATTATTAGTCATATTAGGTGTGAAACTGCCCTGAGATCACCATTTGCTTTTATGCTGGATTTGGAGGGCAAAGAGGGCAGTTGAACTCAGCAATTTACGTGTCCAGCACTGAAAATCTTCATGGTAAACAATTACTAATAGGTTATATGTTAGGTTACTTCTCAGTCCCACTCAGCTCAAAGGGTTTGTCATTACCCTACTGATTTGCACTTCTAAGTCTTCTGCCTGTTGCATTCTGATGATCCATTTCTATGCAAGACACAGAATCTAAAGCTGAGACACAGCAATAGAAGACCAAAGAACAGACACAGCAACAAAGTTTGTATGAAACAAATCAGGAGGGTAGGAATGAGATTTTGATGTGCATCCTGGCCAAATTCCAGAACTAGCCAAGAGAGGTCCGGTTTCTAATTCCAATCACAGCAAATTCAGCCATCTTATTTTCACACAGAAGTGGTCTACGTTGATTTTTAAATCTCTTTAAGGGATTAGGGAGCCTCTGAAATATAAAGGAAACTAAACTGATAGTAATGTAAAATGAGCAGTGACCTATCATACCAGCAAACACTGTCAAAAACAGAAAGCTAATGGTGGGACTGAAGTCTAGAACACAGGAGTTATGTTTATCCAGTGCTGCACTGTACAACAGGGCAGTCACTTGCCACATGTGGCAATTTAAATTTAAGTAAAATTCAATTAAACATTCCATTCCACAGCTGCACTAGCCACATTTTAAATGCCTCAATAGCCACATGTAGCAAGGGCTACTGCACTGAAGAGCACAGACATAGAACATTTCTATCATAACTGAAAGTTATATTGAACAATATCCTAGCAATATCCAAGATAAAGGGTGTTCTGCTAGTAAAGTAAGGTCGGCATCAGAATTATTACAACTTAAGCATAACATTCCTGAGGGCATCCATTTCCATTTATTTGCTTCTCTGCTCACCAACTCTGAACCCCTGCTTTCCCAACTTTCTGGTATCTGGGAAGAAAATAAACTGACTAGAAAACATAAATTTCACTCTGTCTGACAATTGTAATTCTCACTAAATTTATAAATTCGCTTTCTGATTTATCATGGCGTGCTGAAAGAATGAGTTTGAGAAAGGCTGAGTTTGATTACCCCTGAGTGGATCCAAACATTAGGAAGCTCTTAATTAAATGGGTGATAGAAAGTGACAAAAAGAGGTGGAAGAAACATGAGAGACTATTACACTCCCTTCCCTAACCTTCCTCCTTTTCATCCTGCTCACCTGGGCCAGGTTAGAATCTGTCCTTTGTACAGTACCCTGTACCTTTCTATTGTAACCTTTACGACATTATCTGTTTATAGAATGATCTATGCCATTAGCTGAAAACTAGTCCAGGGCAGAAACTTTTATTTTTTTTGAGACAGAGTTTTGCTCTTGTTGCCCAGGCTGGAGTGCAATGGTGCAATCTCAGCTTACTGCAACCTCTGCCTCCCAGGTTCAAGCGATTCTCCTGCCTCAGCCTCCCGAGTAGCTGGGATCACAGGAATGTGCCACCGCACCCAGCTAATTTTGTATTTTTAGTAGAGACTGAGTTCTCCATGTTGGTCAGGCTGATCTCAAACTCCCGAGCTCAGGTGATCCACCTACCTCGGCCTCCCAAAGTGCCGGGATTACAGGCATAAGCCACCGTGCCTGGCCAAAACTCTGGTAGAATATTCTTTAAGATTTTAGTGGAAATAAACCTTGAAGCATTGCATTCTAACAAAACCACGATATTCACTGTAATGTGATTTGTATTTAAGTGTATTCACCCCTCCTCCTCTCTAACACTGTGAACTCCTTGGGGGCAAGAATTTTGACACAATAGTTGCCAGACAGTAGATACGCACTTTTTTAAGAGTCTTACTCTGTCCCCCAGGTTGGAGTGCAGTGGCACGATCCCAGCACACTGCAGCCTGTGCCTCCCAGGTTCAAGCAATTCTCATTCCTCAGCCTCCCAAGTAGGGGGGATTACAAGTGTGCGCCACCATGTCCGGCTATTTTTTTGTATTTTTAGGAGAGACAGGGTTTCACCATGTTGACCAGGCCGGTCTTGAACTCCTGGTCTCAAGTGATCCGCCTCGGCCTCCCAAGGTGTTGGGATTACAGGTGTGAGAGGCTGTGTCTGGCCACTCAATAAATGTTAAATAACTAAAAGGAACAGCCAGTATTTAAGGGTACTGTGCTTAGTGCTAAGATTAACCAGTGAACAAGACAAATACAGTCTGCTTTCATGAAGCTATAGTATTCAATGAGAATCAAATGAAAGAGATAAGAAAAACTGTGATTAACTAAAATGTTTATCTGATTAATTACCCACCTAATGCAGGAACGAGCAAGGCCTGATTTTTATCAATCTTTGTTGTCATCTGATTGGTTAAAATTACCTACAAAAACAAAATGTAAGAAAATTAGGTGAGTCTCCTTAAAAATTATCAAGTAGACCAGCCCGGCCAAGATTGTGAAACCCCATCTCTACTAAAAATACAAAAATTAGCCAGGCATGGTGGCATGCACCTGTAATCCCAGCTACTTGGGAGGCTGAGGCAGGAGAATAACTTGAACCTGGGGCAGGCAGAGGTTGCTGTGAGCCAAGATCAGTCCACTTCACTCCAGCCTGAACAAAAAAGCGAAACTCTGTCTCACTAAATAAATAAATACATACATACATAAATAATTAATCAAGTAAACAGTCTTGTGATTTTAGTAATCTGAAAATAATCTACCTATTACAGACAGCCATTTAAGTAATACAAATTTTTCTGATAAAAAATTTTTAAAATATACTCATAAAAAGATGGAGTTATCTGAAAATATGATTCTACTGATCATAAAATATTTTATTTTCATACTTTAGAGATGAGGTCTTGCTATGTTGCCCAGGTTGTCCTTGAAGTCCTAGACTCACATGATCTTCCCACCTCAGCCTCTTGAATAGCTGGGACTAAAGGTGTTTGCCAAATCTAGCTCATAAAACTCTTTTTTTTTTTTAAAGAGACAGGGTCTTGCTGTGTTACCCAGGCTGATCTTGAACTCTGAACTCCTGGGCTCACACAATCCTCCTGCCTCAGCCTCCCAAAGTGCTGGGATTACAGGCATAAGCCACTGTACTTGACCTATAAAAAACTTTTAAAAAAATTAGCTGGGCATGGTGGTGCACAACTGTAGTCCCAGTTACTCAGGAGGCTGAGGTAGGAGAATTGCTTGAGCCCAGGAGGTTGAGGCAGCAGCGAGCCATGATCCTGTCACCGTACTCCAGCCTGGCGAACAAGTAAGACCTTGTCTCAAAAAAGAAAGATTGAGTCTCGCTCTGTTGCCCAGACTGGAGTGCAATGGTGCGATCTCAGCTCACTTCAATCTCCGCCTCCCAGGTTCAAGCAATTCTCCTACCTCAGCCTCCCAAGTAGCTACGATTACAGGTGCCTGCCACCATGCCTGGCTAATTTTTGCATTTTTAGTAAAGACGGGGTTTTAATATGTTGGCCAGCCTGTTCTAGAACTCCTGACCTCAAGTGATCCACCCACCTCAGCCTCCCAAAGGGCTGGGATTATAAGCATGAGTCACTGTGCCTGGCCTGAGTCCATGTTCTTTATCATTACTGCCTCCCTAGAATATTTTTATTGAAAGGAATATGAAATCCTTAATAAATACCTCAGTGTTTATACTTTTAGGAAGGAGGCAAATATAGTATTACTGTTTATAATTTTACAGGAAAAAAGGAAACTGAGGCAACAAATTATGAGAAGAGACTTAAAACTCATTTTAAAAAGTACAATATAAGTAGATGAACTAGGAAAAAAAAAATCCTAGTAGTCAGGTCAAATGACTCCAAATTATGATTATGCTAGTTGGCTAGTAACAGCCACAGGTGTTGCTTTGCAACTCACAGATGGCCTTCCAGGTTTCATATTGTTAATTCTCTTTGTATAAATACTGACCTACAAATAAGGTTCCAGGTTTTGAAAGACAGTAATTTTAAATAAAAGCAAGGAAAACAAAAGTGTTTAAGGTTGACTTAACATAGAAGTCAGATCTGTTATCTTTCCACCCAAAAATCTCCAGAAATGGTTACTTTATATACTCTTCTAATACATATCTTCCCTCCAGAAAAAAGAGTTAATATTGCAAACTAAAACTGATAACGAAATTCTTTGAAAAGCAGTAAGAAAAAGGTGTCTGCTCTGAAAATGAGTATTTTACATAAGAAAACTGAAAAACAGCCCAGGAGCGGTGGCTCAGGCCTATAATTCCAGCATTTTGGGAGGCCAAGGCAGGCAGATCACCTGAGGTCAGGAGTTCGAGACCAGTCTGGCCAACATGGCGATACCCCATCTCTACCAAAAACACAAAAAATTAGCCGGACATTGGGGCAGGCACCTGTAACCCCAGCTACTTGGGAGGCTGAGGCACGAGAATCGCTTAAATCCAGGAGGCGGAGGTTGCAGTGAGCCAAGACTGTACCACTGCACTCCAGCCTGGGCAACGAGAGCAAGACTCCATCGCAAAAAAAAAGAAAAAGAAAAAGAAAACTGAGAAAGAAACAAAAGGTTGTTTGGCTTTTCCCATTGCAGTGGTAACACCCTAACATTTCTGTCTGGCCACAAAGGAGAAATCTGTGATCCACCTAGATCTCAATTAGAAACCAAGTGGATGACAAAATTTTCTTCTAGTTCCCCTCCCCTTACATGCCACAGGGCATTCTCCATTTGTTACCTCTCACTAGGCACCTTAGAAAAAGCTAAGCAGGAATTTAAATTGGAAGCTTTTCTTTCTTTCTTTTCTTTCTTTTTTTTTTTTTTGAGACAAGGTCTCATTCTGTTGCTCAGGCTGGAGTACAATGGCATGATCTTGGCTCACTGCAACCTCCGCCTCCTGGGTTCAAGTGATTCCCCTGCCTCAGCCTCCTGAGTAGCTGGGATTACAGGTGTGAGCCACCACGCCTGGTTAAGTTTGTATTTTTAGTAGAGTTGGGGTTTCTCCATGTTGGTCAGGCTGATCTTGAACTCCCGACCTCAGGTGATCTGCCCACCTCGGCCTCCCAAAGTGGTAGGATTACAGGCATGAGCCACCACACCCGGCCGGCAGCTTTTCTTAAGAGTATTTTTTAGAAATGGGGTCTCACTCTGTCACCCAGGCTGGGGTGCAACGACACAATCATAGCTTACTGCAGCCTTGAAGTCCTGGGCTCAAACAATCTTCCTGCCTCAGCTTCCCTAGTAGCTAGAACTATAGGCAAGCACCACCATGCCTAACTAATTTTTAAATTATTTGTAGAGACAGGGTTTGGCTATGTTGCCCAGACTAACCTTGAACTCCTGGCCTCAAGTGATCCTCCCACCTTGGCCTCCCAAAGTGCTGGGATTATAGGCATGAGCCACTGTGCCTGGCCCACGTGTAGCTCTTAAAAGTTAAATTAGCTGGGTGTGGTGGCTCACGCCTGTAATCCCAACACTTTGGGAGCCGAGGTGGGCAGATCATGAGATCAGGAGATCGAGACCATCCTGGCTAATACGGTGAAACCCCGTCTCTACTAAAAATACAAAAAATTAGCCAGGCGTGGTGGCGTGTGCCTATAGTCCCAGCTACTCGGGAGGCTGAGGCAGAAGAATGGTGTGAACCCAGGAGGCAGAGCTTGTAGTGAGCTGAGATCGCGCCACTGCACTCCAGCCTGGGCGACAGAGCGAGACTCAATCTCAAAAAAAAAAGGTAAATTAGAGGCCAGGCGTGGTGGTTTATGCCTGTAATTCCAGCACTTTGGGAGGCTGAGGCGGGCAGATCACAAGGTCAGGATATCGAAGCCATGCTGGCTAACACAGTGAAACCCCGTCTCAACTAAAAATACAAAAAGTTAGCCGGGCATGATGGCAAGCGCCTGTAGTCCCAGCTACTCGGGAGGCTGAGGCAGGAGAATCGCTTGAACCTGAGAGGAGGCTGCAGTGAGCCAAGATGGTGCTACTGTACTCCAGCCTGGGCGAGAGAGTGAGACTCCATCTCAAAAGAAAGAAATAAATAAATAAGTTAAATTAAAACTATAAAGTCAGCAGCTCAGTAATATTAGCTATATTTCAAGTGCTGAACAGTCATACAGCTACTGTACTAGACTGTACATTTTCATCTTTCCATCAGATCTACTGGACAGTGCTGGTTTAGACAGAGTAGTTTACCCATTATGTACCTTCAGGAAAATATAAATCAAACTACTGATTTAGCAGGTATTCAACATGCCAAAATTAGAATTTCCGATTATTAGCAAATATTTGTATAGTAATTATATTACTTTTGCAAAACGATTGGCCTCTGTGATACAACTGAAAATTATTATGTGATTATGCCAAGCTTCTAAAAAATAGTGTTTTTTTTGTTTTGTTTTGTTTTTAAGACAGAGTCTTGCTCTGTTGCCCAGGCTCAAGTGCAGTAGACGACCTCGGCTCACTGCAACCTCTGCCTCCTGGGTTCAAGTGATTTTCCTGCCTCAGCCTCCCAAGTAGCTAGGATTTCAGGTGCCCACCACCAGGCTTGGCTAAATTTTGTATTTTTAGTAAAGACAGGGTTTCACTATGTTGGCCAGGCTGGTCTCGAACTTCTGACCTCAGGTGATCCACCCAGCTCGGCCTCCCAAAGTGCTGTGATTACAAGAGTGAGCCACCATACCGGGCCAAAAATTTAAAACGTAAAGTAACAATCACTTGAAATTATGAACTTCAGAGCTTTAAAAATATTTCTGCCATCCAATGTCCTTCAACCAATGAACAGATAAACAAAATGTGATATATCCATAAAATGCAAAATTATTCAGTCATTAAAAAGACATTGATAGGTGCTAAAATACAGATAAACCTTGAAAACATGCTAAGTGAAAGAAGTCAGACATAAAAGGCCACATACTGTCTGATCTGCTTATATAAAATGTCAAGAAAAGACAAATTCACAGAAATACAAAGCATACTAGTGGTTATGAGGGACTGAGGGAGGGTAGAATGGAGAATCACAGTTAATGAAAAGGGTTTTGGTTTTTTTTGAGACAAGAGTTTCACTCTTGTTGCCCAAGCTGGAGTGCAATGGCGCCGTCTTGGCTCGCTGCAACCTCCGCCTCCCAGTTTCAAGCGATTTTCCTGCCTCAGCCTCCAGAGTAGCTGAGTAGTAGGTGGGCACCCACCACCACAACTGGCTAATTTTTTTGTAGTTTTAGTAGAGAAAGGGTTTCACCACGTTGGCCAGGCTGGTTGCAAACTCCTGACCTCAGGTGATCCACCCACCTTGGCCTCCCAAAGTGCTGGAATTACAGGGGTGAACCATTGCGCCCAGTCGAAAAGAGGGTTTTTTTTTTTTTTTAATCTGGAACTGTGAGTTTCCCAGAACCAGAATTACTTTCTCCATAGGGTACAAAGTTATAGTTGACCATAAGAAAAATTTGCATGAGATTTGAAAAGTGACAGTCAAGGAGCAAACACTTTAAATATTCTGAAATTCATTGTGAGGTGGTTTCTTTTTTGGGGTGATGGAAATATTCTAAAATTATACAGTGGTGATGTTTGCAAAACTCTGTGGATACACTGAAAATCACTGAATTGTACATGTTGCAAGGATGAATTTTATGGTATATGGATTATGTCATTAAAGCTGTTTAAAAAATTATGCCAATAATTTAAAAAAACATATTTTTAAAGGACTTTCCCTATATCGATTTGGCAAAGATTTAAAAGACTAGTACCTGGCGGGGCGTGGTGGCTCACGCCTATAATCCCAGCACTTTGGGAGTCCAAGGCGGGCGGATCACCAGGTCAGGAGATTCAGACCATTCTGGCTAACACGGTGAAACCCGTCTCTACTAAAAATATAAAAAATTAGCCAGGCATGGTGGCACGCGCCTGTAGTCCCAGCTACCCAGGAGGCTGAGGCAGGAGAATCTCTTGAACCCAGGAGGCACAGGTTGCAGTAAGCCGAGATCGAGCCACAGCACTCCAACCTGGGCAACAGAGCAAGACTCCATTTCAAAGACATAAATAAATTAAACGACTGGTACCCAAAGTTGGTAAAGATATGGGAAAACAAGAGTTCCCATTCATTGCCGTAGAGACATACTTTGGAGCATAGTTTCTGAGGGTAATTTTATAATATAAAACAAAATGTTCAAAAATCTATTCCTTTGGCTTAATATTTTCACTTTAAGAAATTTATTCTAGGCTAGGTGTGGTGGCTCATGCCTGTAATCCCAGCACTTTGGGAGGCAGAGGAGGGTGGATCACTTGAGGCCAGGAGTTTGAGACCAGCCTGGCCAACATGGTGAAACCCCACCTCTACTAAAAATACAAAAACCAGCCAGGTGTGGTGGTGCATGCCTGTAATCCCAGCTATTCGGGAGACTGTGGAATGAGAAGCTCTTGAACCTGGGAGGTGGAGACTGCAGTGAGCCAAGAGTGTGATGCTGTACTCCAACCTGGGTGACACAGGAAGACTCTGTCTAAAACAGGAAAAAAAAAAAGGGACAATCAATAAGGAGGTGGTTAAAAAAACTACGCTACAGGCTGTGCACAGTGGCTCATGCCTAGGGAAGGTTGAAGCAGGAGGATCCCTTAAGCCCAGGAGTTCAAGAACAGCCTAGGCAACATAGTGAGACCTCATCTCTACAAAAAACTTATTTATTTATTTATTTTGGAGATAGAGTCTCACTGTGTCTCCCCAGCTGGAGTGCAATGGTATGATCTTGGCTCACTGCAACCTCCACCTCCTGAGTTCAAGTGATTCTCCTGCCTCAGCCTCCCAAGTAGCTAGGACTACAGGTAAGCACCACCATGTCCGGCTAATTTTTGTATTATTAGTAGAGACAAGGTTTCAACATGTTGGCCAGGCTGGTCTTGAACTCCTGACCTCAAGTGATCTGCTCGCCCCGGCCTCCCATAGTGGCGGGGTTACAGGTGTGAGCTTCCACACCCAGCCTCTACAAAAAATTTTAAAAATGACTGGGTGTGGTGGTGTGTGCCTGTAGTCTCAGTTACTCAGGAGGCTGAAGTGAAAGGATTGCTTAAGCCCAGGAGATTGAGGCTACAGTGAACCAAGATCATGCCACTGCACTCTAGCCTGGGTGACAGAGCGAGACTCTGTTTCAAAAAAAAAACCCAAAAACAAATACAAATACAAATACAAAAAAAACCTATGCTACAGTCAAACAAAATACTATGCAGTTATTAGCACAAAGCAGACTTGTAAGTAGTGTACATAGAAGAAAAAAAGTAGTGTACGTGGAAAGATGTTCACAATATATTAAGTGAAAAACAGGAAACTGCTTTGCACAATAGCATGTATAATATGACCTCATTTTCATTTCTTTTTGTGTTTTTGAAGACAGGGTCTTGCTCTGCTGCCTAGGCTGGAATGCAGTGGTGCGATCTCAGCTCACTGCAACCTTTGCCTCCCAGCCTCAAGCAATCCTCCTCCCACCTCAGCCTCTCAAGTAGCTAGGACTATGGGTGTGTGCCACTATGCTTGGCTAACATTTTTTTAAAAATTTGTAGCAATGAGGTCTCACTATATTTCCCAGGCTGGTCTCAAATTCATGGGCTCAAGTGATCCTCCCACCTTGGCCTCCCCAAGTGCTGGGATTACAGGCGTAAGCCACTGCGGTGGCATGACCTCTTTTTCTTTTTTTTTTGAGATGGAGTCTTGCTCTGTTGCCCAGGCTGGAGTGCAGTGGCGCGATCTCAGAACACTGCAAGCTCTGCCTCCCGGGTTCATGCCATTCTCCTGCCTCAGCCTCCCAAGTAACTGAAATTACAGGTGCCCACCACCACACCCGGCTAATTTTTTGTATTTTTAGTAGAGACGGGGTTTCACCGTGTTAGCCAGGACGGTCTCAATCTTCTGACCTCGTGATCCTCCCGCCTTGGCCTCCCAAAGTGCTGGGATTACAGGCGTGAGCCACCGCGCCCGGCCCACAAACTTACTTTTTAGAAAATGAGGTCATAGACCAGGCGTGGTAGCTCACGCCTGTAATCCCAGCACTTTGGGAGGCTGAGGCAGGTGGATCATGAGGTCAGGAGATCAAGACTGTCCTGGCTAACACGGTGAAACCCCGTCTCTACTAAAAATACAAAAAATTAGCCGGGTGTGGTGGTGCGTGCCTGTAGTCCCAGCTACTCGGAGGCTGAGGCAGGAGAATGGTGTGAACCCAGGAGGCAGAGCTTGCAGTGAGCCGAGATGGTGCCACTGCACTCCAGCCTGGGCGACAAAGCGAGACTCCGTCTCAAAAAAATAAATAAATAAATAAAATAAAATAAAATAAAAAGTAAGTTTGTATATGTGTAAATTCTGCAAAAATATTTACACCAGACAACAATATTTACACCATCTCTGAGTAATGAATAATCGCTTTCTACATTTCTTATTGTTTAGATCTTTTTTTTTTTTTCTTTACAAAAAGCATACATAACTTAAAATTTTTCTTTTGTTTTTTCTTTGAGATGGAGTCTTACTCTCTCACCCAGGCTGGAGTGCAGTGGCGCGCTCTCGGCTCACTGCAACCTCCGCCTTCTGGGTTCAAACAATTCTCTTGCCTCAGCCTGAGTAGCTGGGATTACAGGCGCGCACCACCAAGCCTGACTAATTTTTGTATTTTTAGTAGAGATGGTTTCACTACGTTGGTCAGGCTGGTCTCGAACTCCTGACCTCATGATCCACCCACCTCAGTCTCCCAAAGTGCTGGGATTACAGACGTGAGCTGCTGTGCCTGGCCAATTATTCTTATTTTATGTAATTTTTTTTTTTAGAGATGGGATCAGGCTTTGTTGTCCAGGCTGGCCTCAAACTCCTGGCTTCAGGCGATCCTCCCACTTTGGCCTTCCAAAAGTATTGGGATTACAGGTATGAGCTACCACATCTGACCTTAAAATTATAAAATACATTATCAAAAGCCATACATGTTATATATAAGATAATTGGGAAAAAAACCTTCAAGCAAAGAAATTATAAAGTAAGAAAGGGAAAGTGTGTCCTTAACCCTATAAAATTCCATCCTTTGAAGTAGCCAAGGCCGGGCACAGTGGCTCATGCATGTAATCCTAGCACTTTAGGAAGCTGAGGCCGGCAGATGATCGCTTGAGCCGAAGAGTTCATGACCAGCTGGGCAACATGGTGAAACCCCATCTCTACAAAAAAAAAAAAATACAAAGTGGGAGAATCACTTGAGCCCGGGATGTCGAGGCTGCAATGAGCCCTGACTGCACCACTGCACTTCAGTAAGATTCTGTCTCCAAAAAAAAAATAAAAAAGAAGTAGCCAATGTTAATGTTTTGGTCCTTTCATATCATTCTCTTCATATATACAAATATAAATGCATACATATAATTTTGTTTTCTCTAAACTGAGATTACACTAAATATATTTTATATACAACCTAAATTTCTTCTCAGTAACCTATATGTAAATATCTTCTTCCATGTTAGGACGTTTATATTTACATCACTCTTCTTAAACACTACCTACTATTTGATGTTATTGTTTGGATTGCTTTTTTAGTCAGAAAAGGTGAAGCTATTTCTGTTAAAATAAAAACATAACTATGCAACCCATTAGTCTTGAGTGCCCCCTACTGGAGGCTCTTCACTAATATTAACAAAAGGCTAAATTACGATTAATTTAAGCAAGAAGTAATTCAAACACAGGGCACTATGCTTTTCAGCATATGGCAAAAAAATCTGGAAATTAAAAGAAAAAAGTATGCTTTAAAATTATTTTACTGAGAAAGTTCTTTATTTACTTATGATGCATTACAGGTATGTGCTAAAGTCTCTCCAATTAAGGCAAAGACAAACCAAATTTAGCAGTCTGACTTTACATCTTACTACCAGACAAATGTGTGTATTTGTGTCAGTGGTGAGATGGGGACTCAGGGTGGGAAGTAATGGCGAACAGGTAGTTAAAGAGGAGTGAGGTAAAACTTTAAAAAAAAAATCTCTTCCCTTCTGAACTGATATATACTTCTCTCCTCACATTTCAAATCTTCAAGAGGTATTTAGCTCTACCTCAAAGCACCTAGGTTGTTTACACTAGGTAATGTTTCGATCCATCTGAATCTGTGATTACATACCACATAATAATCAAAGACTCAGAGTAGAAGAAAACCAGCGATATTGGAAGAGTTAACCTGAAAAACATCCAAAGTATATTTAAACAAAGAAGACACTGCAAGTAACAAAGGTGGCACTTCTTTATCAAACAAAATCCTTTTTTTTTTCTCGAGACGGAGTCTTGCTGTTGCCCAGGCTGGAGTGCGATGGCGCATTCTCCGCCCACTGCAACCTCTGCCTCCTGGGTTCAAGCGATTCTCCTGCCTCAGCCTCCCGAGTAGCTGAGATTACAGGGGCATGCCACCACGCCCGGATAATTTTTTGTATTTTTTTTTTTCAGTAGACACAGAGTTTCACCATGTTGGCCAGGCTAGTCTCAAACTCCTGACCTCATGATTCACCTGCCTTGGCCTCCCAAAGTGCTGGGATTACAAGCGTGAGCCACTGCGCCCAACCACAAAGTCCATTTTTAAAAATGACATATTAATTATGCTTGTTTTCCAGAAAAACTGACACTTATGACCAGAATTTTTTAATAGAAACCAAAACCAAACTGAAACTTTACTCAAAACTGCATGTCAGGCAAATGCTATTTTGATATTTCTAGACATTAACATTTTATACAGTCTTGACTTTGTTCTAAAATTCTCTTCACTAGTTAATACTTACAGCTAATCTGTGATTATTTGCAAGGCTGATCATTTGCTGGGCTAGGCCATTTAATAACCGAGTACGAAGAGACAGGTCATCTAGGTCATGACGAAACGGAAAAGCAATACCATCCACTATCACTAGTCGAACCTAAATACAGAAGAGATAATATTAGATTTTGGTATCAAAAATAAAATAATAAAAATGACATCCAAAAACCATAGTCCGTTACAGGAAAAAATCTTAAAACCCAGGGCTTTATTTCCAACTGTCTAAAAAATGGCTTTCTTTTGAAAAGTTACAAAGCTATTCACCCAATACTTTCTGCGGTAATCACTAAAAGTTAAAATGGACTCTGCTTTGATAATTTCTCAACTTTAAAAAAGTAATTCAAAGGCCAGTCACGATGGCTCACACCTGTAATCCCAACACTTTGGCAGGCCGAGGCAGGTGGATCACGAGGTCAGGAGTTCAAGACCAGCCTGGCCAAGATGGTGAAACTCCATCTCTACTAAAACTACAAAAATTACCTAGGCGCAGTGGCAGGCACCTGTAACCCCAGCTACTCGGGAGGCTGAGGTAAGAGAATCGCTTGAACCCCGGCAGCAGAGGTTGTGCCACTGCACTCCTGTCTGGGCAACAGAGTAAGACTTTGTCTCAAAAAAAAAAAAAAAAAAGTAATTCAAAAAGAAAAAGGAATAATTATAATTTTCTTTTTTCTTTTTTTTGAGACAGAGTCTCGTTCTGTAACACAGGCTGGAGTGCAGTGGCGTGATCTCGGCTCACTGCAAGCTCCACCTCCCGGGTTCACGGCATTCTCCTGCCTCAGCCTCCTGAGTAGCTGGGACTACAGGCGCCTGCCACCACACCCGGCTAATTTTTTTGTATTTTTTAGTGGAAACGGCGTTTCACTGTGTTAACCAGGATGGTCTCAATCTCCTGACCTCGTGATCCGCCCACCTTGGCCTTCCAAAGTGCTGGGATTACAGGCATGAGCCACTGCGCCCAGCCGAATAATTATAATTTTCTTATAACTTGCCACTGTACACAGTCTTTACTGATAAAAAGCACATTTAAAGTATTTACAAAACATTCGGAAAAGGGGTAAAGAAAAAGTCTTGGTAAAACAACAAATTTGTCAATTAAACACACCAATTTTACCTTCAGGGTTCCTTTTATGTTTCTTGAAAAAAAAAAACAAAAAAACGAAAAAAAAAAAACACCCCTTCAGGCTGGGCGCAGTGGCTCAAACCTGTAATCCCAGCACTCTGGGAGGCCGAGGCAAGTGGATCATGAGGTCAGGAGTTTGAGACCAGCCTGGCCAACATGGTGAAGCCTTGCCATGTACTTCAGCGTGGGGGACAGAGTAAAACCCTTTCAAAAGAAAGCCCTCCCAAAGCAAAACATAAACAGCGAGGTTAGAAGAATAAACCAATATATAAACCTTAAGATCACAAAATCAAAAAGCATCTAGAAACTAATCGAAATGTAAACAAACAAAAAACCCCAATGCTGTTTTTTTTTTTCTATCTAGTGAGGGCTAGATTAAAGAAGAGGTTTTTATGAAGCAATGTCTAAGTCAGTCATTTTTTTTAAAGTATTTGTTTCTTCATTTAGAAGTATTAACTGACACATCCTTTCCTATATGCTAGTTACTGTTCCAGGCATTGGGGATGATATAGTAAATAAGAGAGAAGAATATAGTAAATAAAAGAGAAGGTCCCTGCTCTCTTGGAGTTTATGTTTTAGTGGAGTAAGGTACCATTAATATGCAAACGAACACACGAATAAGGTAATTTCCAATAATTATAACGAAATAAAACCGGACGAAGTGATGAAGAATAGTTGAACACTAATAAAAAGCACAAAAATGCAAAAAAAAGTGGCATTATAAAGATGGTGAAAAGGACACTTATTTACAGTATGACAGCTGATATAAAAAGGCAGAACATGACCTTGTTCATCCTTAGCTGGGAATGTGTGCACAGGTTGATTCGACTTTTCATGACTCCACACATGACCAATGCTCTGTGTCCCCCCAATATTCGTAAGTTGAAGCCCTATCTCCCAGTGTGACAGTATTCGGAGAGAGGGCCTCTAAGGTAGTAATTAATGTAAAATGAGGTCACGAGAATAACATCCTGATTTGAGAGGATTCGTGTCCTTGAAGAACAAGACACCAAAGAGCTCACTCCTCTTCCTTTCTCCCCATGAGGACACAGCAAGAAGGTGGCCATCTACAAGCCAGGGAGAGAGCTCTCACCAGAGATCAATCAGCCAGAACCTTGATCTTGAGGTTCTAGTCTCCAGAACTGTAAGAAAATAAAATTTCTGTTGTTCAAGCCACTCGAGACTATAGTATTTTTGTTATGGTAGCCTGAGGTGACCACAACAGATTTTAGTATAAAGATATGAGGTATGGTGGGTTGGGGGGGTGAGAGAAGTGAGATACTACTATGACAAATACCTAAAATGTGGAAGTGATTTTGAAATTGGGTAATAAGCAAAGGCTGGAAAAGTTTTGGGGCACATACTGAAAATATGGACATTAAGGGCAATTCTGGTGAGGCTTTTTTTTTTTTTTGAGATGGAGTCTCGCTCTGTTGCCCAGGCTGGAGTGCAGTGGCATCATTCTCAGTTCACTGCAACCTCCATCTCCCTGGTTCAAGCAATTCCCCCGCCTCAGCCTCCCCAGTAGCTGGGATTACAGGTGCCCGCCACCACGCCCAGCTAATTTTTTTGTATTTTTAGTAGAGATGGGGTTTCACCATGTTGGCCAGACTGGTCTTGAACTCCTGACCTCAGGCACTCTGCCCGCCTCAGCCTCCCAAAGTGCTGGGATTACAGGCGTGAGCCACCACGCCCGGCTATTCTGGTGAGACTTTATACAGAAATGAGGAACACGTTATTGAAAACTGAAGGAAAGCTGGTGCTTAGTATAAAGTGGCAAATAACTTGGCTGACTGTGTTCTAGTATTTTATGGAAGGTAAAACTTGTGAGAAATGAAATTGGCTATTTATCTCAGGAGATTTCTAAGCAAAGTGTACAGGAAGTGGCTTGGTTCCTCCTAGATCACTTACAGTAAAAATGAAAGAGGAGACAGATGAATTGAAGAAGGAATTGTTCAGCAAGAAGGAACCAGAACTTAGAGATGTGGAAAATTCTCAGCCTATCCATATTGCTAAAAATAAGAAAGCTTGCTCTAGAGGGAAGACCAAAGGTAGGGTTGAACAATCACTCTATAAATAGATTATCCATGATGTTAATCAGCCATCTCAGCAGATGCCAGTGACAGATAAGGGATTATAACAGCAGAAACACTGCTAGTTTGAAGTAAAGAAGACAGAGAAAGTAGGAAAGAATGAAAGAAGACTGTTGGACTTCCTTGATTCCACAAGACAAAACCATTAGCTACTTGACTGTGAATGTGCCCTATTCCTCAAGAAAAGGAAAGAATGATGCCAAAGGGGATCATAGATCCTCAGAGCTGCCACTCTTTACATATGCCCAGGGGGCAATGCTATGTTTTTCTTGGTTTCAGAGGGTGGGGCCCTTGCAGAGAGAGGAAGGGACAGGGTCACCCCACAGAGCAGTAGGGTGACTCTGCTACTGCAGTGGGCCTGGAAGGCAGAGCATCAAAGCAAAGGATGATTCTTTTTATTATTATTTTTTTGAGACAGAGTCTCACTGTTACCCAGGCTGGAGTGCAGTGGAATGATCTCATGTCACTGCAACCTCTGCCTCTTGGGTTCAAGTGATTCTTCTGCCTTAGCCTCCCGAGTAGCTGGGACTACAGGCACGCGCCACTATGCCTGGCTAATTTTTGTATTTTTAGTAGAGATGGGGTTTCACCATATTGGCCAGTGTGGTCTCAAACTCCTGACTTTGTGATCCGCCTGCCTCAGCCTACCAAAGTGCTGGGATTACAGGCATGAGCCACCGTGCCTGGCCAGCAAAAGATTATTCTTGAGCCTTATGGTCTAATGAAATTTGCCTTGCTAGGGACCCATAATCCTTTAGGGAATGTTCATCCTATGCCTGTCCTACTATTGTATTTTGAAAGCATATAAGTTGCCTGATTTCAAACGTTCACAGCTGGAAGGGAATTTCACCTCAGGATGAATTATAACTTGAATCTCACCAATCTCTGATTTAGATAATATTTAGATGAGGCCTGGGACTTTTAAGAGTTGATGATGGAACCAGTTAAGACCTTTGGGACTGTGTGGATGGAATGGATACAAGAAAAACATGAATGTGGTGGGTGGGGGGGCAAAGGGCCAGGGGCAAACTTCTGGGAACTCAATTGTGTCCACTTAAAATTCGTATGTTGAATCCCTAAACCCCAACGTGAATGTATGAGGAGAAAGGACTTCTAAGGAAGTAATCAAAGTTAAATAAGTTCATAAACATGGGACCCTAATAGCCTCCTTGTAAGAAGAAACATCAGGGTCCGGGCACGGTGGCTCACGCCTATAATCCCAGCACTTTGGGAGGCCGAGGCGGGCGGATCACAAGGTCAGGATATTGAGAACATCTTGGCCAACATGGGGAAACTCCGTCTCTACTAAAAATACAAAAATTAGCCAGGCATGGTGGCACGCACCTGTAGTCCCAGCTACTCTGGAGGCTGAGACAGGAGAATCGCTTGAATACGGGAGGCGGAGGTTGTAGTGAGCCAAGATCACACCATTGCACTCCAGCTTGGGCGACAAAAGCAAAACTCTGTCTCAAAAAAAAAAAAAAATTAAGAAAAAAAAAAAAAGAAGAAACACCAGGGAATTCACTCTCTCCTTCTTTTCCTCCCTATCATATGAGGACACAAAGAAAAGATGGCTGTCTGCAAGCCAGGAAGAAAGCCCTCGCCAGAAACTGAATCAGCTAGAACTTTGATCTTGAACTTCCAGGCTCCAGAACACCAAGAAAATTAATTTCTACTGTATTTATTTATTTAATTTTTATTTATTTATTTTGAGACAGTCTCTCTGTTGCCCAGGCTGGAGTGCAGTGGCACGATCTCGGCACACTGCAACCTCTGCTTCCCAGGTTCAAGAGATTCTCCTGTCTCAGCCTCCCAAGTAGCTGGGATCACAGGCGCATGCCACCACACCAGGCTAATTTTTGTGTTTTTAGGTAGAGATGGGGTTTTGCCATGTTAGCCAGACTGGGTGACAGAGCAAGACTCTGTCTCAAAAAAAATTAATTAATTAATTAAAATAAATAAATAAAATAACAAAGAGATGGCATTTTCCATGCAGAATCCTGGCAAAAATATTCATAAGGTCAGGATGATGGGTAACAGGCATTCTCATATATTATCAGTAAGAGTAGAAATTGGTGCAATCTTTCTGAAGGGCGATTTGTGTTCAAGAAAAAATTATTCTAACACTTCTTAAAACAGTAAGGAGACCATATTCAAGACTATTCCAATAGGGGTATCACAATAGGGGAGAGAGATTGGGTTCAAATCAGAATACAAAGACAAGTGGGGATTCACAACCAAGAGCAAGGTGAAGGGGTCAGTGAATGAACAATTACTAACAGTGAGACATCAAGGGTAGGGAAATTCTTGCTAAACTGACCGAACAGGATTCTTACTAAAGGCAGGCCAGCCAGGTGAGCAGCCTGGCCAACATGCAAAACCCTGTTTCTACTAAAAATACAAAAAAAAAAAAAAAATTAGGCGGGCATAATGGCGCATGCCTGTCATCCCAGCTACTTGGGGGGCTGAGGCAGGAGAACTGCCTGAACCCGGGAAGCAGAGGTTGCAGTGAGCCAAGATCGCGCCACTGCACTCCACCCTGGGTGACAGAGCAAGACTCCATCAAATCAAAAAAAATAAACAAACAAAATAAAGGCAGGCCAAGGATTTAAATATCAAAGGTGGGGAATGAGGAACGTGATCAGATATCAAAGGTGCTCAGACTATCAAATGTGAGAGATTCTCTATGAAGCTTAGCAGGTTTCTTTGCTAAGACTGGGCTGGGTAGGCCAAAGACAGGATGGGGCCAAGTTCGGTCAAAGACAATCTTTGTCACTGACAATGTTTATCAAAATTAAAGGGCCAGGCACAGTGGCTCATGCCTGTAATCCCAGCACTTTGGGAGGCCGAGGTGGGAGAATCACTTAACCCTAGGAGTTGACTCCATTTCTACCAAAAAAAAAAAGGTGATACATGATGGCATGGTAGCTCAATGTAGCCTTGAACTGCTGGGCTCAAGCAATCCTCGCACCTCAGCCCTGCTCCACCCAGCCCTTGGTAGCTGAGACTACAGCTACACCACACACGGTTAATTTTTTTTTGGTAAAGACAATGTCTTACTATGTTGCCCAGGCTGGTTTTGAACTACTGGGCTCAAGTGATCCTCCCACCGTGGCCTCCCTAAGTGCTGGGATTACAAGTATGAGCCACTGCACCTGGCCAATAGTGATCAACTTTGGGGGGAGGCACTAGAAAACAGTAGCAGAAGGAAGTTTTTATTCTTCATTTCATACTTTTCTATACAATATGGTTTGACAGGAGCTATTCCACTATTACTGGAAATGAAACTTCTATATTATTTCAATTTCTTACTCTGGGCATAAACTATATATACATATACATATACATACACAAAACAAATATAAATATAAATAAATTGTAGGTCAAGGAAGGAAGAGGTCTTCTCAATTGGCTTTGACTTTGATTTTATGCTATTGTACTGGTTATTTTTTCATGCTTATCAAACACCTCAAAAAACTGTTGTTTAGTTACATTTCAGTAGTCTGACTCATACCTTTGAGTGTTCTGAAAGGAAATCTGGAAGAAGATAAACTTGTGCCAGTAACTCTGTGTAGTCACGACAGCGAAAATAATAAATATGGGAAAGAATACTATCAAGAGTGAAATCCTCCAAAGCTTTTCGGTGTTCTGAAACAACAAAACAATCTTAATTAGTTTTACCTGTTTGGATGTGCTGGCAATTGTAAGAAAACAATACTTTTTAATAACAAAATGTTCTCCTTTGTATAACAAAATTCTTTAACAGAAAGATGACAAACTGTAGCAAAATTACCATAAACTATCAGTTCACAATTTCTGATCTCTCTCTTAATTTGTTTAGAGGTAAGGTCTCACTCTGACGCCCAGGTTGGAGCACAGTGGCACAATCATAGCTCAACGCAACCTTGAATTCCTAGGCTCAAGGGATCCTCCTGCCCTAGCCTCCCAAAGCACTGGAATTACAGGCATAAAGCACTGTGTCCAGCCCCTTGAATTTTTTTTTTTTTTTTCAGATAAAGTCTCACTCTGTTGCCCAAGCTGGAGTGCAGTGACATGATCTCAGCACACTGCAACCTCTGCCTCTTGGGCTCAAGCGATTGTCCTGCCTCAGCCTCTTGAGTAGCTGGGATTATAGCCACTCCCCACCACACCTAGCTAATTTTTGTATTTTTAGTAGAGACGGGGTTTCACCATGTTGGCCAGGCTGGTCTTGAACTCCTGACCTCAAGTGATCAGAGCCGCTTCAGCTTCCCAAGGTGCCGGGATTACAGGCATGAGCCACCACACCCAACCTGATCTTTTACTTTCACATTTTACACTGTTTCCTATTAGGCAATGTAAAATTATTTATAAACATATATAACCAGTATTTTAATGCCTGCCTTTTCATATTTCTAGTCACTGGCTTCATTGAACAGAAGTAACATAATGGAAGTTTCTCTTTCTTGTTTTTTTCTATAGGACTACAAATTAAGAGTTAATGGCAGCCTGGACAACATGGCAAAATCCCATCTCTGCAAAAAATACAAAAATTAGTCAGGTGTGGTAGCGTGCAACTGTGGTCATAGCTACTCAGGAGGTTAAGGTGAGAGGATCGCTTGAGCCTGGGAGGTCAAGGCTACAGTAAGTTGTGATAGCCACACTGTACTCCAACCTGGGTGACAGAATGAAACTCCGTCTCAAAAAAAAGAAAAAGAAAAGTTAGGAAAAAATGTTCAGGCCGGGCGCGGTGGCTCAAGCCTGTAATCCCAGCACTTTGGGAGGCCGAGGCGGGTGGATCACGAGGTCAGGAGATCGAGACTATCCTGGCTAACACGGTGAAACCCCGTCTCTACTAAAAAATACAAAAAATTAGCCGAAGGGTGGTAGCGGGCGCCTGTAGTCCCAGCTACTTGGGAGGCTGAGGCGGGAGAATGGCGTGAACCCAGGGGGCGGAGCTTGCAGTGAGCCGAGATCGCGCCACTGCACTCCAGCCTGGGAGACACAGCGAGACTTCGTCTCAAAAAAAAAAAAAAAAAAAAAAAAAAAAAGTTCAAATGAAGCATTTTTTCTCTTGAATGCCGTAGTACAATTTGATATTTAATAGCAACAATTATATAAAATCTTTCTTGCTTTGATGTTTAAAACAAACAGTTTGAGGCCGGGAGCAGTGGCTCACACCTGTAATCACAGCACTTTGGGAGGCTGGGTGGGTGGATCACTAGGTCAGGAGTTCAAGACCAGCCTAGTCAACATGGTGAAACTCCATCTCTACTAAAAATATAAAAATTAGCCTGGTGTGGTGGTGCACACCTGTAATCTCAGCTACTCAGGAGGCTGAGGCAGGAGACTTGCTTGAACCCAGGAGACGGAGGTTGTAGTGAGTCAAGATCTCACCATTGCACTCCAGCCTGGGCGACAGAAAAAAAGAAAAACAAACAAACAAACAAAACAGTTTGGTTTTACATCTATTTCAGAGAAAAACCAATAGAGTTACTGCATTTTCTCTTTTTTTTTTTTTTTGAGACAGAGTCTCCCTCTGTCTCCCAGGCTAGAGTGCAGTGACACAATCTCAGCTCACTGCAAGCTCTGCCTCCCAGGTTCATGCTATTCTCCTGCCTCAGCCTCCCAAGCAGCTGGGACTACAGGCACCAGCCACTACGCCCAGCTAATTTTTTGTATTTTTAGTAGAGACGGGGTTTCACTGTGTTAGCCAGGATGGTCTCCATCTCCTGATCTCGTGATCTGCCTGCCTCGACCTCCCAAAGTGCTGGGATTGCAGGCATGAGCCACCGTGCCCGGCCAGTTACTGCATTTTAAAATGTACTTAGCCAGGCACAGTGAAACCCCGTCTCTACACGGTGAAACATGCCTGTAATTCTAACACTTTAGGATGCCAAGGCAGGCAGATCTCTTGAGCCCATGAATTCAAGACCAGTCTGGGCAACATGGCAAAATTCCGTCTCTATAAAAAATGCAAAAAAAAAGTAGCTGGGCATGGTGGTGCCCACCTGTAGCCCCAGCTACTTAGGGGGCTAAAGTCAGAGGATCATCTGAGCCCAGGGAGGTCAAAGCTGCAGTGAACTGTGATCATGCCACTGCATTTCGGCCTGGGTGACAAAGTGAGACCGTTTCAAAAAAAGTAAAATATTAAAAATAAAATGTACTTAAATTTTAACTCTCAAAAAACAAGAAGCTATATTTTAGAACGGAAAATATTTCCTATTGCAAATATACACGTAACAAGAGTCAAATTTTCACCAAAACAATGCCAACTTAATCAATCTCATATCAATCATTTAAAAACTTTAGGCCAAGTGTGGTGGTTCACGCCTGTAATCCAGCACTTTGGGAGGCCAAGGCAGGTGGATCACGAGGTCAAGAGATCGAGACCATTCTGGCTAACACGGTGAAACCCCATCTCTACTAAAAATACAAAAAATTAGCCAGGCATGGTGGCAGGCACCTGTAGTCCCAGTTACTCGGGAGGCTGAGGCAGGAGAATGGCGTGAACCCGTGAGGCGGAGCT
Source organism: Theropithecus gelada (assembly GCF_003255815.1). Lineage (NCBI taxonomy): Eukaryota > Metazoa > Chordata > Mammalia > Primates > Cercopithecidae > Theropithecus > Theropithecus gelada. Next base: position 15,032,833 of record NC_037684.1, read on the forward strand.
TGCAGTGAACTGAGATTGCGCCACTGCATTCCAGCCTGGGCAACAGAGTGAGACTCTGTCTTAAAAAATAAATAAGTAAATAAATAAATAAAAATTAAAACTTTACATCCCAGTGCTATACCTACTCTATTTACGGTAAGGTTTTAAGACACTAATACAAACACACATAGTGGCATGGGTAGCTTTAAGGTATAGGGGAAGAAAAATTTTTTTCCTGCCACCCTCTTAGGTTTCTTGGCTGGAGCCCTGTAAATCGGACTGACAAAAGATGGATTAACAAGAGAAAAACAGTTTATTAATCATGCATAGTGCATGTAACAACACAGGGGGCCGGGCGCGGTGGCTCAAGCCTGTAATCCCAGCACTTTGGGAGGCCGAGACGGGCGGATCACGAGGTCAGGAGATCGAGACCATCCTGGCTAACACAGTGAAACCCCGTCTCTACTAAAAAATACAAAAAAAATAGCCGGGCGAGGTGGCGGGCGCCTGTAGTCCCAGCTATAGGGAGGCTGAGGCAGGAGAATGGCGTAAACCTGGGAGGCGGAGCTTGCAGTGAGCTGAGATCCGGCCACTGCACTCCAGCCTGGGCGACAGTGCGAGACTCCCTCTCAAAAAAAAAAAAAAAAAAACAACACAGGGAAGTCCAGAGATTAGTAACTCAAAAGTTTGGTTAGATTTGGGGCTGGGCACAGGTGTTCACACCCATAATCCAAGCACTTAGGGAAGCCAAGGTAGGAGGATCACTTGAGGTCAGAAGTTTGAGACGAGTCTGGCCGACATGATGAAACTCTGTCTCTACTAAAAATACAAAAATTAGCCAGGTATGGTGGCATGCGCCTGTATTTGCAGCTCCCAGCTACTTGGGAGGCTGAGTCAGGAGAATTACTTGAACCTGGGAGGTGAAGGTTGCAGCGAGTCAAGATTGCGCCACTGCACTCCAGCCTTGGCAGCAGAGCCAGATTCCATCTCAAAAAAAAAAAAAAAAAAAAGATTTGAGCTTGTCTTCCCGAAGGTACAATAAATTTTTAGAGAAGTAACAAGACAAAGGAAAAGAACCATGAATCTCTAAAGGCAGCAAATATTGAAACTAATTGGAGATAAAAGATAGCTAGTAAAATTTGTTATGTACGCTGATAACGGTCTAAAGTTGTCTGCGGTGATTAACTTTTGTCTTCCTGGTAAGAGAGGGAAGATGGGACTCTTCTGTACATTTATATCCTGTATTTAGGAAGGGTAGACAGATTTATCTGTTTCTTCTCAATTGCCTTCAGCTCAAAATAATCCTTATGCCAAAGTGGCTTATTTTGGGGTAGCATATTCTGCTAGGGCCCAAAGGGCTTTCAGTAAGCATGCCGGTCATCAGCAAAATGGGACACTTAGTACCTTCATTTAAAAAAAAAAAAAAATCCAGCTGATTACACTCATTTAAAGGAAATCTTACGAAAAGCATTTTTTTTTAAACTTCTAGAGGAAAGAATAAAGACCGCACATCCAAAAAATAAATAAAACAAAGAAAAAGAAAACCCGTAGCTCACGCCTGTAATCCCAGCACTTTGGGAGGCTAAGGCAGGCAGATCATGAGGTCAGGAGTTTGAGACCAGCCTGGTCAGCATGGCGAAACCCCATCTCTACTAAAAACACAAAAAATTAGCCAGGCATTGTGGCACATGCCCGTAGTCCCAGCTACTCAGGAGGCTGAGGCAGAATTGCTTGAACCCAGTAGGCAGAGATTGCAGTGAGCCGAGATCATGCCACTGCACTCCAGCCTGGGTAATAGAGCGCGACTCCATCTCAAAATAAATAAATAAAAAAGAAAAGTCACTCTGTAAGCCATTTAATTTATAAGTAATAGAAAAGGGTAAGAACTTGAATATAAATTTCCTTTCTTTTCTTTTGAGAAGGAGTTTCACTTTGGTCGCCCAGAATGGAGTGCAGTGATGCCATCTCGGCTCACTGCAACTTCCACCTCCTGGGTTCAAGCGATTTTCCTGCCTCAGACTCCTGAGCAGTCGGGATTATAGGCACTCACCACCATGCCCAGCTAATTGTTTGTATTTTTAGTAGAGATGGGGTTTCACCATGGCTCCTGACTTCAGGTGATCCGCCCACCTAGGCCTCCCAAAGTGTTGGGTTTACAGGAATGAGACACTGCACCCGGCCTACAAATTACCTTTCAAAAATTGTTTTAGGCTGGGCACAGTGGCTCACGCCTGTAATCCCAGCATTTTGGGAGGCCAAGGTGGGCAGATCACCTGAGGTCAGGAGTTCAAGACTTGACTTGCCTACATGTTGAAACCCTGTCTCTACAAAAAAATATAAAAATTAGCTGGGCGTGGCCGGGTGTGGTGGCTCATGCCTGTAATTCCAGCACTTTGGCAGGCAGATCACGAGGTCAGGAGATCAAGACCATCCTAGCTAACGTGGTGAAACCCTGTCTCTCCTAAAAATGCAAAAAAAATTAGCCAAGCGTGGTGGTGGGTGCCTGTAGTACCAGCTACTTGGGAGGCTGATGCAGGAGAATAGCGTGAACCCAGGAGGTGGAGCCTGCAGTCAGCCAAGATTGTGCCACTACGCTCCAGCCTGGGCGACACAGCGAGACTTTGTCTCAAAAAAAAAAAAAAAAAACAAAACTAGCTGGCCTTGGTGACACATACCTGTAATCCCAGCTACTCAGGAAGAGGCTAAGGCAGGAGAATCGCTTGAACCTGGAAGGTGGAGGTTGCAGTGAACCAAGAGCATGCCACTGCACTCTAAACTGGGCGACAGAGCAAGACTCTGCCTTGAAAAAGAAAAAAAAGACTGGCCGGGTGCAGTGGCTCACGCCCGTAATCCCAGCACTTTGGGAGGCTGAGGCGAGAGGATCACCTGAGATCAGGAGTTCGAGACCAGCCTGATCAACATGGAGAAACTCTGTCTCTACTAAAAATACAAAATTAGCTGGGCATGGTGGCACAAGCCTGTAATCCCAGCTTCTCAGGAGGCTGAGGCAGGAGAATCCCTTGAACCTGGGAGGTGGAGGTTTCGGTGAGCTGAGATTGTGCCACTGCACTCCAGCCTGGGCAGCAAGAGCGAAACTTCATCTCAAAAAACAACAACAAAAAATTGTTTTACAGTCACTTTATTTTCACATAACTGAAGGGGTGGCCTGCCCCTTCACACCTGTGGGTGTTTCTCGTTAGGTGGAATGAGAGACTTGAGAAAAGAAATGAGACACAGAGACAAAGTATAGAGAAAGAAAAAGTGGGCCCAGGGGACCGGGGCTCAGCTTACAGAGGACCCACGCCACCACCGGTCTCTGAGTTCCCTTAGTATTTGTTGATAATTATCTTTACCATCTTAAAGATAAGGGAGTGGCTGGACAATAGGATCATTGTAGGGAGGAAATCAGCAGTAGATGTATGAACAAAAATCTCTGTGACATGAATAAGTTTAAAGGAAAATGCTGTGCCTTGAGATGCATATGCAAACATCTCCATAAACCTTTTAGCAGCATTGTTTCAGCCTATCACATGGGGAGAAACCTTGGACAATACCTAGCTTTCCTAGGCAGAGGTCCCTGGGTAGTTGAAATTAAGAGAATGGTGATGACTTTTAACCAGCAAGCTGCCTTCAGGCACTTGTTTAACAAAGACACATCCTGCACAGCCCAAAATCCATTAAACCTTGAGTCACCACAGCACATGTCTCTTGCAAGGACAAGGCTGGGGGTAGGGTCACAGATTAACAGCATCTCAAATACAGAACAAAATGGAGTCTCTTATGCCTACTTCTTTCTATATAGACACAGTAAGAGGCTGATCTCTCTTTCTTTTCCCACACATAACAAGCACCAAAAAACACCTCCCAAACACTTTAACAATTAGTGCAGTTATGAAATCAGCTATATAATCAAAGCCCCCAAGTCAATCTGCTTAACAATTCAAACATTTCAGACATGGTTTTTTTTTTTTCTTTTTTTAAGAGACAGAGTAGTCTCACTGCTGCCTAGGCTGGAGTGCAGTGGCGCAATCTGGGCTCACTGCAACCTCCGACTCCCGAGTTCAAGTGATTCTCCCGCCTCAGCCTCCTGAGTAGCTGAGATTACAGGCATGTGCCACCACAGCTGGCTAACTTTGGTATTTTTAGTACAGACAGAATTTCATCGTGTTGGCCAGGCTGGTCTCGAACTCCTGACCTCAGGTGATCCACCCGCCTCAGCCTCCCAAAGTCCTGGGATTATAGGCATAAGCCACTGCACCTGGCCTCAGACGTGGTTTTCAAAGCTACTTTGGTTTTTGGAAAACCAATATGAAAGCTATTATACATTGAAACGCTTTTAACAACAGCTGCTTATATTAAGGTGTCCAAAACCATTAAATTACACCTGATAAGATGCAGTATGATGACTGAAATACATACATAGGTTTTGTCCCAAAGCTCCTACAGGAAGAAGTGAGGGCCATAAAAGGGGAAGAAAAAAAAGCCAGTCCAGGCTGTGGCATTTCTCATTTTGCAACAGTAGTAAAAGAGTTTAACACTAGTTCATGGTCAAGTCATTAGGCTTCACATCCAAATGGTCTGTTGCTGAGGTCTGAGATGGGCACAAATGCAAATTGCTTTTACTAATACAGAAAAAAAGAGGATCATTTGCTAACTTACCCTCTCCCTTGTGTTTTTCTGCTATAAGCTGAAGGTGCTGAATGCAGGCAGTAGCAAGGTCTACCACTCTACCAACCATAAAACTTCCCTCTGTATCAATAAAAACTGCTTCACCTGCCACTCCTCCAAAACATTCTGGTATCTGCACATCTACTGCCAACTGCATACTGTCAATAAAAAGATGACAAACAACCAAATCATCATGATGATCTAAGGCAGTGTTTTTGAAACTCTAGATAATAACAAGTTAGGTACCACTAAAGTTTTATAAATGCAAATATGTTCCCCAAGGCAACAGAAATGTCTAACTCTTCATGACTCCAGATATAATGTGAACCAATCGACCATATGTGAATCAACTGGATTGGGGGACAGCATGCCTATAAAACCAAGATTAAGGACATTTTATTTTATTTATTTTTATTATTATTATTATTTTAGACGCAGTCTCGCTCTGTTGCCCAGGCTGGAGTTCAATGGTGTGATCCCGGCTCACTGCAAGCTCCACCTCTTAGGTTCATGCCATTCTCCTGCCTCAGCCTCCCAAGTAGCTGGGACTACAGGTGCCCGCCACCACGTCCGGCTAATTTTTTGTATTTTTTAGTAGAGACAGGGTTTCACCGTGTTAGCCAGGATGGTCTCGATCTCCTGACCTCGTGATCCACCTGTCTCGGCCTCCCAAGTGCTGGGATTACAGGCATGAGCTACCACGCCTGGCCGATTAAGGATATTTTAATTATTTCCAGGCCTCTCAAAATGGAGCTCCTTATTATACATAAATCTACTTACAGAGTCTTGCTCTGTCACCCAAGTTGGAGTACAGTGGCATGATCTCAGCTCACTGCAACCTCTGCCTCCTAGGTTCAAGCAATTCTCCTGCCTCAGCCTCCCGAGCAGCTGAGACTACAGGTGTGCACCACCATGCCTGGCTAATTTTTTGTATTTTTAGTAGAGACGGGGTTTTGCCATGTTGGCCAGGCTGGTCTCAAACTCCTGATCTCAGGTGATCCGCCCGCCTCAGCCCCCCAAAGTGCTGGGATTACAGGTGTGAGCCACCACCCTCAGCCTCTTTTTTTTTTTTTTGAGATAGGGTCTCACTCTGCTGCCCAGACAGTGATGTGATCAAGGCTCACTGCAGTTTCGACCTCCCCAGCTCAAGCAATCCTCCTGCCTCAGCCTCCCAAGTAGCTAAGACCACAGGCACATCACTCTTGGCTAATTTTTCATTTTTAGTAGAGTCGAGGTCTCACTATGCTGCCCAGACAGGCCTCAGACTCCTGGACTCAAGTGATCTTCCTGCCTCAGCCTCCCAAAGTGCTGGGATTATAGGCATGAGCCACTACCCCAGGCATAAATCTACTTTCAAACATCTGACTTTCAAATATCGTCTCAGGAATGAATAAAGCAGAAACTTACCGTTTAACCTTAAGACTGCACTACAATTTGCAAAAGAAACATTTTTTCACATCAAAATAATTGCATCAATTTATCAAGAAGGGATACTGAAGTAACACAAATAGTAAGTTAATTTTTGTTTAATGCACATATACACTTAAAATTAACAGCACATATATACCTTATTTGGTTTCCTGACTGTAAACCAACAGTACAAAATACTGCTTTCATAATATGTTATTAAACCCACCCTTAAAAGGAGAACAGTTTATTTTACCATAATTGTGTTTTTCCAACACCTGGTGCACCACAAATTTCTGTTGTTTTCATTAAGGGTACTCCACCCCCAAGAATATCATCTAGTGCTGAACAGAAGGTAATTATGAAGCCCTGGGTATGCTCCTGCTCAAGAAGTTCCAGTGCTGTACACTTCTTGCCTGACTCAGATGTACCAGCATATCTTGGTTTATTTGTGAGACATTCTCTTCTGATAATTTGCAGAGTTTCTAAGGCTTCCGCTTTAGATATCCCAACTTCTGAAAGTAAAATAAGAAAAAAAGAACCCTAATTTCAGAGATTTAAAAGTGTAACATGATAATGGCTTGTCTTCATTAATTTTAATTTTTAGACAAGAGTGATGCTAGGAGTAGAGAAACATAAAAATGCAACATTCTATCAACATTTAATTTTTCAGTTTGGCCGGACACAGTGGCTCATTCCTATAATCCCAGTACTTTAGGAGGCTGAGTCAGCTGGATCACCTGAGGTCAGGAGTTCAAGACCAGCCTGGCCAACATAGTGAAACCCCGTCTCTACTAAACATACAAAAATTAGCCGGGTGTGGTGGCATGCATTATAATCCCAGCTACTTGGGAGGCTGAGGCAGGACAATTGCTTGAACCCAGAAGGTGGAGGTTACAGTGAGCAGAGATCGCACCATTGCACTCCAGCCTGGATGACAGTGTGAGACTTCGGTTAAAAAAAAAAAAAAAAAAAATTCAGCTTAATAAAGGCATTTGTTGCCTTAGTCATCACATAAAGAATTACCTATTACCTCAGAAACAATTCAACTAAAGCATTTCTGAGTACCTACAAGTGTCTCAGGAAGCAGAAATAAAAATGTACTCACTATTACCACACTTTTACTATCTCTTTTGGTCTTATGAAGCCATAATTATCTTGCTCTCATAAGGTATACAAATTATTTTTCAGATGAGAATGAAAACAGATTTTTTAACTGCCTACAACAAGGTACAACTTTAAGAAGCAAATATGCATATATTATTTATAATAAAAACTTTTCATGGAAATAACTGATGTAAAAAATTCATGTATCACTCCAAACTAATGAGAATATCCAATGCATAAGCATTTTAAAGAATACATTTATGCGTCCTCGACTACACAATTTCACCCATCTGACAGTATGGCCTGAGAAGAGAATATGGCAATTACAAAACAAGCTGGTAAAGAAATAATGGTGAGGATGACATCACGTATCAGTTTATCAGTGCTTGATCTGGTAAGAATATGAGCCATAAATACGGGGCTAATAAAAGACAATGGTGATGACAGCATTTAGGAAATGAAAATCCTATCCAGTTCAAGAGCCTGAATGCTGGAATCAGATTGCCTGGGTTTGTAAATCCTGGCACCACTTACTGCGTGACTTTGGGCAAGTTACTTCACTTTTTCTTTTTTGCTCAGATTTTTTTCTTCTATAAAATGGGAATGAGACGATACATGTAAAAAGCTTGGTCGAATATCAAGGCTGTTTAAAATGGTCAACAGTTGTTAGTGATTATTATTCAGAGTCTCATATTTCTTCTTTGAAAAACCAACTTGAAGAAAAAAGAGCCCATCAAATTTTGGGGGACACAGTCTGCGTGTGGTATGACTTAAACAGTTAAGATTGGGTCTACAAGACTTATTCTTTAGAGGTGAATCGAAACCTCCGTATTTTCCATCATTAAGGGCAGTACTTTAAAATTCTGTTCCATCTTCTTCAGTGAATAGCACAGGTCTGGACATGTCATAGTGTAATGTGCACGAGTGACCACGCCAGCTTCATATTTGTATACCTCGGGATGCAGTGGTTCCCATCTGCAGTGCTCTGGAATATGAGGTTTTGGGTGTTTCAGTGAATTACGCAAAAGGAGAATATTCCTTCTACCGCTTCCTCAAGATTCCGGGGATTCTACTCCCTTTCCCATTCTTAGTGTCTCTAGTCCTACACAAATCCTGCATTTCTGAAATTTAACCCTTACCCCTTGGATCTTGGAACAGCAAAAATTAGACAACCAATTCCGACTCCACCATTTCCTAACCCACTTAGCATGAACAGTTACCTAACCTCCGCAAGATACCAGTTCTCTCATCCATATACTGAATAAAATAATCTACGTAAGCAGGTTGAGGGTTAAATGAGACAATCCTCAAAGCATTCAGCAGGCATTGCCAGAGGAAACGCAATTAGTAAATGTTTTCACGACCACAGTTCTCCTAACCATTCAGACAACTTGTAAGTGGAGTCAAGTAGCTGTTTCACGTTGTAAACGCGGACGTGGGAGGCAGCAGAATCTAACGGAGACTGGGCTGAAGCCCGAGGCGAGAGAGCGAAGACTGAGGCGGCGCTGACGGCGGCCGGTGTGCCTCAGCTTGCCATCAGGAGTCGTTACCTTTGCTAAGCTCGGAGGGTTTCACCTCTAGGAGTTCCTCAGCAGTCTGGAAACCCGCAGACACCAGCTTCACCCGCACCGCTGGAGACAGCGGGAAACTCACCAAATCCCGCTGCATTTCAAAGCCAAACGTCTTGCCGCACAGTCGCGCGAGCTCAGGGACCAACCCCGGAGCAGCCAAACTGCGCACGCCCTCGCAAGGGCGTGCGGCGTGACGTCAGACGTAAAGCGGAAGGGGTCGGCTCTGTGGCCTCGCTGCACGCGGCTCAGGGCCTTGCAGCTCTGCGCAGGCTTGTAAATTTTCACACTTGTGCACTATTCCGTTATGATTCCCCAAAGTCCCATTTAGAGATTCCCCATCAAATGTACACCCTGACTGTAAAACGATGGACGGAGACCATAGGATGGACAGCCAGGCCCAGTGGGTTCTCCACACAACATTTCCTTGCCTCCACTGTGGCCTGTTAGGTGAAGCCTCAGAGTTACTAATAGGAATGATCTCGAGTGGGAGTAGTGAGTGTAACGAGCACACACTGGCCAGTTTCCATTATTTTGGTGTGAAAAGCTCAGGGAATTAGGAGTAATCTGCGTCTTCATTGTAGAGTTGCAGTCTCTTGGCTCTTCCCGCTGACCGTCCCCCTTTTGTGACCCCCGCCCCCCCTCGCGCCATTGCTTTTCCCGCTCTCGCGAGGGATTGTGGGCCAGCCCCCAACGGCCGTTGGGAGGGATCGCTCCCCATTCCGCGCACCCACCCACACCTACCCGGGAGTCGAATGTCTAGCATGGGGGTTTCTGAGACCGTTATTTCTTCATGGCCTGCCTAACTTAAGCAGTATCTGGAAAAGTAAGCAACTAACGTCCCTATTAGTAGGTCTGGGGTCCTGAGAGGGAGGGGCTGGGCTACACAAGAGCTCCATTTGTGGTACAGAGTTGGGAAGGGGCGTTCAAACCGTGGTAGTGGCCACTTCTAAATTACAGAACTTTGGGGAGGAAAGGAAGCAGTTTAGAAGGTGGTTTATGAGATCTTTCCTTGTCTCAGCGAGTGTAACTTATTTAGCAGGGAGTAACTTACTTCCTACCTATTGGCGATGATTTTTTTTTTTTTTTTTTTTTTTTTTTGAGACAGAGTCTCACTGTGTTGCCCATGCTGGAGTGCAGTGGCGCTGTCTCAACTCACTGCAACTTTTGCCCCCCGGGTTCAAGTGAGTCTCCTGCCTCAGCCTTTCGAGTACCTGGGATTACAGGTGCATGCCACCATGCCCGGATAATTTTTGTATTATTATTAGAGAAGAGGTTTCACCATGTTGGCCAGGCTGATCTTGAACTCCTGACCTCGTGATCCGCCTGCCTCGACCTCCCAAAGTGCTGGGAGTACAGGCGTGAGCCACCGCGCCCGGCCCTGTTGGCGATGATTCTTAGTCTTGACTTTTCTTCCTAGCTTAGAGAAACTTTCTAAATATTGCAAATCAGAGTCCTCTACATACTTACATCTAAAAAAGGAAACAACGTATGTTGAGCACTTTAGCAAATCCCACACATTTCAAATGGGCATAGCCATGCCAAAAGGAAGATAAGGACATAGAAGCTCAGCATATAGTTTGATATCAATTCTGATGAAAGAAAGCTGGCCGGGCGCAGTGGCTCATGCCTGTAATCCCAGCACTTTGGGAGGTCGAGGCGGGTGGATCACCTTGAGTTAGTTCATGAGTTTGAGACCAACCTCAACAACATGGCTAAACACCGTCTCTACCAAAAGTACAAAAAATTAGCCAGGCATGCTAGCATGTACTGGTGGTCCCAGCTACTCAGGGGTCTGAGGTGGGAGGATCCCTTTGGCCTGGGAGTGAGCCATGATCGCACCACTGCACTCCAGCCTGGGTGACGGAGTGAGACCCTCTCTCAAACAAACAAAACACCTCAGCACGGTTTTCTTAAAGCCAAGATTCAAACCTAGCATCCGTTTTACTACCCTGAGCTATTAAAATTTTGAGTCCCTACTGGTGGGGAGAATACAAGAAGCATTTATACCCCATTTGGTAGGTCAGAGTAAGTCTTGTAGGACTGACCAAAATCTGGTTGGCCACTCAACCCATTGCTTAACTTCTAATATGGTCTATATTTGAGCACTCAGCACATAAATACTATCCTCAGGGAGAATTCACGCTTATGCTTATAAACCACCCAGATTCTTGGGTAAAGAAAAAACATGGTATTACCACATTCAACAATAAGTCTTCAGTTAGTTTGGTCAAACTCAGTGGAATCGGTCGTGTTTAGAATTTCTTTCATTGACAGTGGAAAGTTCAGAACTACTCTGGCCTGGCACAGTGGCTTAAGCCTGGAATCCAAGCACTTTGGGAGGCCTAGGAGGGCAGATCGCTTGATCTCAGGAGTTTGAGATGAGCCTGAGCAACAGGGCAAAACCCCATCTCTATAAAAAATACAAAAATTAGCCAGCATGGTGGTGCATGCCTCTAGTCCCAGCTACTTGGGAGGCTGAGGTGGGAGAACCGATTGAGCCTGGGAGGCCGAGGTTGCAGTGAGCTGAGATCGCATAACTCCACTCCAATCTGGGTGACAGTGAGATTCCATCTCAAAAACAAAACAAAACAAAAACACACTCAACTCTATAGCTATACAATTAAGTGCTGTTAATATCTTTTGCGGATCATAAGGTCAGGAGATCAAGACCATCCTGGCTAACATGGTGAAACCCCATCTCTACTAAAAATAGAAAAAATCAGCCGGGCATGGTGGCGGGCACTGGTAGTCCCAGCTACTTGGGAGGCTGAGGCAGGAGAATGGCCTGAACCCAGGAGGCGGAGCTTGCAGTGAGCCTAGATCGCGCCACTGCACTCCAGCCTGGGTGATAGAGTGAGACTCAGTCTCAAAAAAAACAAAAATCTTCTGGCCCTTGCCTATAATAATAATTTTCATCATCATTCTTAAGAGGTCTTTAATGCAATTTGCTTTGTAGTCATGCTTTCAAACTGGGATCCAGGTTTTTGAAGCCAGGCACTAGGATCTAAACAAAGCTATGGGATAAATATGGAAGGTGCACCTTCTTATATTATCACTTTTCTCAAAAAAATATTTCAGGGAGGGAAGAGTTAAATGATTTACCTGGTAAGTCATTTGAAATGGTTTATATTAAGCAAACATTACGTCTGTGTAGTATGGATAAATCATTAAAAATTTTGAAAAAGAAAATAAACATTAATAAAATGTGAGGTAGGCCGGGCACGGTGGCTCACTCCTGTAATCCTAGCACTTTGGGAGGCTGAGGTGGGTGGATCATGAGGTCAAGAGATCAAGACCATCCTGGCCAACATAGTGAAACCGTTTGTCTACTAAAAACACAGAAATTAGCTGACGCGTGCCTGTAGTCCCAGCTACTCAGGAGGCTGAGGCAGGAGAATAGCTTGAACCCGGGAGGTGGAGGTTGCAGTTAGCTGAGATCGGGCCACTGCACTCCAGCCTGGCAACAGAGAGAGAGTCCTTCTAAAAATAAATAAATTGGCCAGGCACAGTGGCTCACACCTGTAATCCCAGCACTTTGGGAGGTTGAGGTGGGTGGATCACGAAGTCAGGAGATTGATACCATCCTGGCTAACACGGTGAAACCCCATCTCTACTAAAAATACAAAAAATTAGCTTGGCGTGGTGGTGGGCACCTGTGGTCCCAGCTATTTGGGAGGCTGAGGCAGGAGAATGGCGTGAACCTAGGAGGCAGAGCTTGCAGTGAGTCGAGATCACGCCACTGCACTCCAGCCTGGGTGACAGAGCGAGACTCCATCTCAAAAAAAATAAATAAAATATACATATATAAATAAATGTGGGGGTAAAATGCAAATATAAAAATAAAATTTAAGCCGGGTGCAGTAGCTCACGCCTGTAATCCCAGCACTTTGGGAGGCCGAGGTGGGTGGATCACGAGGTCGGGAGATCGAGAGCATCCTGGCTAACACAGTGAAACCCCATCTCTACTAAAAAATATAAAAAATTAGCTGGGTGTGGTAGCATGTGCCTGTAGTCCCAGCTACTCGGGAGGTTGAGGCAGGAGGATCGCTTGAACCCGGGAGGCGGAGGTTGCAGTAAGCTGAGATTGCGCCACCACACTCCAGTCTGGGTGACAGAGCTAGACTGCGTCTCAAAAATAAATAAATAAATAAAAAATGAAAAAAAATAAAATTTAAGAGAAAAGTATGAGCTCAGAGACACATCAGGCTTAAACTGGATACTTCAGTAATCTCCCAAACCCCCCTGGGAATATGTTTTGGTTTTTCTTGCAACTTGAGGTTACCTCATAAAAAAATTTGAGAGACATTCCTATGGGCAAACCAGCATGGGCTGCGGAGTCATACAGATTTGGATTTGTATCACGTGTTTGGAAGTTACCAACCATGTGACCTTCAGCAAGTTACTTAGTCTCCTCAACTGCAAGTAGAAAGTATTATTTCCTGGGGTTTGGTCAAGATTAAATTAACACATATACAGTACTTATCACAAAAAAAAGGTACATAATCTGAGTCTGTTTCTCAGTTTTTACAGTATTCTAATGCGCATATTCAGTTGGAATAAATCCTTATAGAATACCTAGCTCAGCAGAATGCTAATGCTAAGACGTTTTTTAAAAATGTTTACAATTAGGCCAGACACAGTGGCTCACACCTATAATCCTAGTACTTTAAGAGGCTGAGGCCGGCAGATCACTTGAGGTCAGGAGTTCAAGACCAGCCTGGGCGATGTGGTAAAACCCCATCTGTACTGAAAACACAAGATTAACTGAGGGTGGTGGAGGGTGCCTGTAATCCCAGCTATTCGGAAGGCTGAGGCAGGAGAATCACTGGAACATGAGAGGCAGAGATCGCAGTGAGCTGATATCACGACACTGTATTCCAGCCTGGGCAACAAGAGGAAAACTCAGTCTCAAAAACAGAACAAAACAAAGTCTACAATTGTAAAAGTGCCGAAGTAGAGTACTTTTATATATTTTATTTTCTTTGACTTGATCCACAGTAGTCCTATGACTGGGGTCTCCATTCAGGATTAGCACTCTGGAGATTGGATCACTAAAACAAGATTAAATACTTATTAATTGCTAGTTTTGTGCCAGATGACAGGGTAAACAGGACAGATTCTCTGCCCTCATGGAGCTTATAATCTATCAGGATCTTTATTATTTCTGGCATGTTGCATTTCTGACTTGTGTAGCTATCTTGATGTAATTCTATGGGTAGGAAGGAGCTATTGCTGCTAATATCTATAGTTAACCTGCCAGAGTATTCCAATAACAAGACATTTTCAGGTTGACTGGGCTGTTTCTGGAGATGTAGGAGAGGAATAATATGAATAGTTTTGTTATAGCTGGGGAGAAGTTTATTTTTTTTTTAGCCTAAGAACATAGAACTTTAAAAAATGGTAACCACGGCCGGGTGCAGTGGCACACGTCTGTAATCCCAGCATTTTGGGAGGCTTAGGTGGGTGGATCACTTGAGGTCAGAAGTTCAAGACCAGCCTGGCCAACATGGTGAAACCCTGTCTGTACTGAAAATACAAAACTTAGGCGGGTGTGTGTAGAGCACCTGATTGTGTCGCTGATCAGGGCACCACTATGTAACCCACACGGACCTATGGGCTGAATAAAGGAGGGCGAACGTGGGAATAAAAGACAAGAGACAAAAGAGTATATTTGGAAGAAGGGGTCAGGGGGCATCTTGCCTCTAGTGGACAAGGGGTCAGGGGACACCTTGCCCTGAGCTTTACACAGCCCTCTGTATTTATTAGGTAAAAGAGATAGTGAGAAGGCGGGTGGAAGAAGGGGTCAGCTGCTCAGTCCAGAGTAGGCTTGCAAGACGTATTCTCTAGATGTTGCAGTAGATAACCTCAGTGCCAGGGAGTGATTGCTTCCAGCAAATCTTCTGTCAGCAGGAGCAGTCATGAGTTTGTTCACATCCTGCATTCATGATTAACAGTTTGCTGTTTGATCATAGAGCCTCCAGTGGAATGCTGAGTTGGTCACATCCCACGGACCTTCAGCTCCCTACAGGTGTGGTGGCGGGCGTCTGTAATCCCAGCTACTCAGGAGGTTAAGGCAGGAGAATCTCTTGAACCCCAGAGATGGAGGTTGCTGTGAGCTGAAATTCCGCCACTGCACTCTAGTCTGGGTGATTAAGCGAGACTGCATCTCAAAAGAAAAGGTAACCTTTCTTGTTCAAGTGGATTTGGGAATAGGAGAAAGAAGTGAATGTTGTTCACACTGAGGGGGGAAAAAAAAAAAAACCTCTGAATCAAGGCATAGCTTTAGAGGTGGTTATGATAAAGCTTCCTTCTTTAAGGCCTCAGCCATATATAGTAGCAGTATCAATTTTACAAGACCTTATACATAATAGAAGCACAATATGTATTTGTTGTCCATAGACTCCTTGAAACATTCTTCTTAGTTGGCTTTTGTAATGACACACTTCTGATTTCTTTTCTACATGTTGGGCTTTTCTGTTTCTTTTGCAAGCACATCCTCCATAACCTGGGCATGGCAGTGACTCTCAAATTTGTATTTCTAGCCCTGACCCTCTGTCCTCTAGATACAAAAATCTAATTGCCTACTGGACAATTCAGTCTCCTGCAACTCAGCCTATCTTAAATCTAACTCATTATCTTCACCCCACTCCCAGAACCTTGCCCTCTTCCTGCATTTCCTGCCTCCATGAACCACATATCCATCCTTCCATCTGCATAAACCATAAACCTAGAATCATCCTTGACACCTCCTTCCCTTTCACTCTGCATGTTCACTGCACTCCAGTCATAGAGTGCAGTGGCATGATCATATCTCATTGCAACCTTTAACTCCTGGGCTCAAGGAAGAGGTACTTCTGCCTTTGCCTCCTAAGAAGCTGAGACTAACAGGCACATGCCACTGTGCCTAGCTAATTTTTAAAATTTTTTGTAAAGACAAGGTATTGCCCAGACTGGTTTTACAAGTCATCCTCCTGCCTCAGCCTCCCAAAGTTCTGGGATTACAGGTGCAAGACACCATGGTCGTCCTGGCATGATCTTTTTACAGTACATTTCAGTTATGTCACTCCTTATTTTGCTCTTTTTTTTTTTGAGACGGAGTCTTGCCCTGTCGCCCAGGCAGGAGTGCAGTGGTGTGACCTCAGCTCACTGCAACCTCGACCTCCCAGGTTCAAGTGATTGTCCTGCCTCAGCCTACTGAGTAGCTGGGATTACAGGTGCACACCACCACACCCCGCTAATTTTTGTATTTTTTTTAGTAGAGACAGTGTTTCCCCATGTTGGTCAGCCTGATCTTGAACTCCTGACCTCAGGTGATCCACCCACCTCAGCCTCCCAAAGCACTGGGATTACAGGCATGAGGCACCGCACCGCATCTTATTTTGCTCTTAGGATAAAGACCAAATTTCCTAATAAGGCTTAAAAAAAGCCTTGCATGTTTTGGCCCCTGTTTTTCCTCTTTAGCTTCTTCCTTTTCCTCTCTCCCATTTGCTTCCTATACTCCTGCTACTTTGCCCTTTTCTTAGTTCCTTGTGTATGCTAGGCCTCATCCCTCAACAGTGTTTGCAGATGTCTATAATATTACCTCTCCCTCCTTCACCTAATTAACTATTTATCTGTCAAATCTGAAATTCCTTTTTTTTTTTTTTTGACACCGAATCTTGCTCTGTTGCCCAGGCTGGAATGCAGTGGTGCAATCTCGGCTCACTGCAATCTCCGCCTCCCAGGCTCAAGCGATTCTCCTGCCTCAGCCTCCCAAGTAGCTGGGATTACAGGCGCCTGCCACCACGCCTGGCTAATTTTTGTATTTTTAGTAGAGACATGGTTTTGCCGTTTTGGCTAGTCTAGTCTTGAACTCCTGACCTCAAGTGATCCACCCACCTTGGCCTCCCAAAGTGCTTCAAAACAGGTCCTTCAAAACTAGGCCAAATCTAAAGTATTCAATTTTTGTATTCTGACTTTGGTAACATGTTTAGAAGGTCTATACAAAATTATAAATGGATTTTTCATTTGTATTATTTCTACATATGGTTTAGATCTACATGTGAATCTTTTTTATTTTTTTATTTTATTTTCTAATGACCCATTCCTTCAACATTTGAATATTTTAATTTATATGATTTTTTTTTTAGACTGAGTTTTGCTCTGTCACCTAGGCATGATTTCTGCTTGCTGCAACCTCTGTCTTGAGGGTTCAAGCAATTCTCATGCCACAGCCTCTTGAGTAGCTGAGATTACAGGCGTGAGACACCAGCTTATTTTTGTATTTTTAGTAGAGACAGGGTTTTGCCATATTGGCCAGGCTGGTCTCGAACTCCTGACCTCAGGTGATCTGCTCACCTCTGCCCCCCTATTAATCTATATGATTTTTAAAAAAATAAATGGTAGGAGGAAGGAAACTTTTTATTTATTTATTTATTTTTGAGACAGGGTCTCACTCTGTCGCCCAGGCTTGAGTGCAATGGCACAATCTCTGCTCACTGCCACCATTGCCTCCCTGGTTCAAGTGATTCTTCTCCCTCAGCCTCCAGAGTAGCTGGGATTCCAGGCCTGTGTCACCATGCCTGGCTAATATGGAAGCAATTTTTTTTTTTTTTTTTTAGACCGAGTTGCACTCTTGTTGCCCACGCTGGAGTGCAATGGTGTGATCTCAGTTCACTCCAACCTCTACCTCCCGTGTTCAAGTGATTCTCCTGTATCAGCCTCCTGGGTAGCTGGGATTACAAGCACCTACCACCACGCCTGGGTAATTTTTGTATTTTTAGTAGACAGGATTTCATCATATTGCTCAGGCTGGTCTCATGCTCCTGACCTCAGGTGATCCACCCACCTTGGCCACCATGCCCAGCAGAAGCATTTTTTTTTTTCTTTCCAGTTGTGACCTAATTTTTGGAGCAGTATTTGAAATAATCAGTTCCTTCCCTATCTATATGAAATGCTACCCTTATCATATACTTTTATATATGTAGGTCCTATAGTCCTGAAATAAAACCTCTTGAGTAATTGTGTCTCATTTATTTTATTTTTTTTTTTTTTTTTTTTTTGGAGACGGAGTCTCGCTCTGTCACCAGGCTGGAGTGCAGTGGTGCCATCTCGGCTCACTGTGGCCTCCACCTCCCGGCTTCAAGCAGTTCTCCTGCCTCAGCCTCCTGAGTAGCTGGGATGACAGGGATGCGCCACCACGTCCAACTAATTTTTGTATTTTTAGTAGAGATGGGGTTTCACCATGTTGGCCAGGATAGTCTCAATCTCTTGACCTCGTGATCTGCCTGCTTCGGCTTCCCAAAGTGCTGGGATTACAGGCGGGAGCCACTCCACATGGCCAAGTGTCTCTCTTTTTTTTTTTTGAGCCATAGTCTTGCTCTGTTGCCCAGGCTGGAGTGCAGTGGCATGATCTCAGCTCACTGCAACCTCCACCTTCCAGGTTCAAGCAATTCTCCTGCCTCAGCCTCCTGAGTAGCTGGGATTACAGGCATGAGCCACTATACCCGGCTAATTTTTGTATTTTTAGTAGAGACAGGGTTTCACCATGTTGACCAGGCTGGTCTCGAACTCCTGACCTCAGGTGATCCGCCTGCCTCAGCCTCCCAAAGTGCTGGGATTAGAGGTGTAAGCCACCGCGCCTGGCCAATTGTGTCTCTTAATAATGTACTAGATGCAGTTTACAAAGATTTTATATGTTTACTTATATTAGTATTTAACAAACATATTTCCTCTTTTTTTTTTTTTGAGACGGAGTCTTGCTTTGTCACTCAAGCTGGAGTGCAGTGGCATGATCTCAGCTCACTGCAACCTCCACCTCCCAGGTTCAAGCAGTTCTCCTGCCTCAGCCTCCCCAGTAGCTGGGATTACAGACATGTGCCACCATGCCTGGCTAATTTTTATATCTTTAGTAGAGATGGGGTTCCGCTATGTTGTCCAGGCTGGTCTTGAACTCCTGACCTCAAGTGATCCAGCAGCCTCAGCCTCCCAAAGTGCTGGGATTACAGGCATAAGCCACCGTGCTCAGCCTTTCCTCATTTTTGTCTTTTTTTTTCTTTTTTTTGAGACGGAGTCTCGCCCTGTCGCCCAGGCTGGAGTGCAATGGTGTGATCTCGGCACGCTGCAAACTTGGCCTCTCAAAGTACTGGGATTATAGGTGTGAGCTACCACACCCAGCTCCTCATTTTTTTCTAATCAAAGAAATGTGGCTCTTCTCAAAGGGTATTATGGTATGCAGGGCCTCTGTGAGGATTATAACAGTAGCATTTTTTGTAACTTGCTTAGAGTTACAAGACAGTGGAAGACAGACATCTTTTTGCCTAAGGCTGACTCCCCTGAACAGATATTTTGATAACTAGGCCAGTAACCGTGAAATTTTTGTGAAATATTGAAACTGGGACTTGTGAGGATTCACGGGCCACTTAAGACTCTGTAGGCTGGGCAGCCGGGCATGGTGGCTCACGCCTGTAATCCCGGCACTTTGGGAGGCTGAGGTGGGCCTATAAATTATCAACATTTTGTTTTGTGAAATAAAACACACTTTGAAATCTGGTTGGAGGAGTGGTCGCGGTGGCTCACACCTGTAATCCCAGTACTTTGGGAGGCTGAGGCAGGTGGATCATTTGAGGTCAGGAGTTCAAGACCAGCCTCGCCAATGTGGCAAAAACCCATCTCTACCAAAAATATAAAAACTAGCTGGGCATCGTGGCACATACTTGTAATCCCAGCTACTCAGGAGGCTGAGGCAGGAGAACTGTTTGAACCCGGGAGGCAGATGTTGCAGTGAGCCAAGATGGTGCCACTGTACTCTATAGACGACACAGCAAGACTCTGTCTCAAAAAAACAAGAAAGAAAGAAAGAAAGACTCCGTGGCCTGGGCATGGTGGTTCCATGCCTCTCATCCCACCTGTTTGGGAGGCAGAGATGGGTCGACTGCTTGAGCCCAGGAGTTTGAGCCTGGCCTGGGCAACATGGTGAAACTCCCTCTCTACAAAAAGTACAAAAATTAGCCAGACATGGTAGTGTGTGTCTGCAGTCCCAGCTACTCAGGAGGCTCAGGTGGGAGGATCACTTGACCCGTGGGGATCAAGGCTGCAGTAAGCTGTGATGGTGCCACTGTACAATAGCCTGAAGAAGGCACTGCTAGTCACAAATCTTCTGAAACTGGCATTTTGGTTGTTTAAGAACTGTTTGGTGGTAACAGCAGTATAGTTCACATACATCACCTTTTCCCTTACATGAGTTGTTCCACCAGATTTCTTTTTGCTTTTCTGTTTGAGACAAGAGTTTCTCGCTATCACCCAGGCTGGCGTTCAATGGCATGATCTTAGCTCACTGCAACCTCTGCCTCCCGGGTTCAAGCGATTCTCTTGCCTCAGCCTCCTGAGTAGCTAGGATGACAGACGCGCACCACCAGATATTTTTGTGTTTTTAGTAGAGACAGGGTTTCACCATGTTTGCCAGGCTAGTCTTGAACTCCTGGCCTCAAATGATCCACCTGCCTCGGCCTCCCACAGTACTGGGATTACAGGTGTGAGCCACCACGACCAGCCCTCCAACCAGATTTCAAAGTGTGTTTTATTTCACAAAACAAAATGTTGATCATTTATAGAGCATACATATACATATATGTGTACATATATATATTACATAATACTTCTTTGAAATGTATATAAAAATTGATAGACTGTCAGAACATCAGACTTGAGAACACGTGTCTGCTTGCATCACAGAATCCCCTACCTCCTTGTCCCAATATTATTTTTCTCCCCATCTAAGACACCTCTATGTTCTCAGTTGTTGCTTGTTTAGCAAGATTTTTATTTATTTATCATTAGAGACAGAGTTTCTTGTCACTCAGGCTGGAGTTCAATGGCACGATCTCGGCTCACTGCAGCCTCTGCCTCCTGGGTTCAAGCAATTCTCCTGTCTCAGCCTCCTGAGTACCTGGGATTACAGGCACCCACCACCATGCCTGGCTAATTTTTTTTATTTTTAGTAGAGGGTTTCGCCATGTTGGCTAGGCTGGTCTTGAACTCCTGACCTCAGGTGATCCACCCACCTTAGCCTCCCAAAGTGCTGGGATTACAGGTGTGAGCCACTGTGCCCGGCCCAAGATTTTTTAAAACAGCATTATTTCTTCCTGTTGTAAAGATGGAAAACTGTGAGCTTGAAGTCAGAGACAAGGGAAAAAAAGTTGTAAACTCTGGCTAATTTATTTTGGCAGAGGAGAAGATACCAGAAGAGTCCTTCTGTAAGATAAAAGATGTGGGAAATTAGGGTGATTCTAGTGTGATCTTGGAAAGACAATTGAAGAACACTGTTAACTCTGAAACTCCAATTCTAATGTGGTTTTTTTTTTTTTGGTTTTTGTGGGGTTTTTTTTGAGATGGCGTCTCGCTCTGTCGCCCAGGCAAGAGTGCAGTGGCGTGATCTCGGCTCACTGCAACCTCCACCTCCTAGGTTCAATAGATTCTCCTGCCTCCTGAGTAGCTGGGATTACAGGTGCCTGCCATCACTCCCGGCTGACTTTTGTATTTTTATTAGAGATAGGGTTGTACCATGTTGGCCAGGCTGGTCTCGAATTTCTGACCTCAAGTGATCCGCCAGCATCAGCCTCCCAAAGTGCTGGGATTACAGGCAGGAGCCACAGCTTCCAGCCTGCTTCATTCAAAATTAGAATTAGCGTTGTGCAATTGATCTTTCAAGTAAGATTGATCCTTTGCTGCATGTTTGAAAGACAGCATTTTGTACGTAAGCATGACACATTGGACTGGTAGGTAACCTATACAGAGATTGGATTTTCAGATATGTAGACTGGATTTTCAGAAATAATTTTACCAAATTTCATGTTTTCAAACTTACTCATTCAGGTTACGTGCATAGCAACTTGTTTAACTGTGCAAGAAACCAGTGCACGCCTGTTTTCACAGCTGCTGGGGAAGGCTGAAGCTGGAGGATCCCCTGAGGCCAGAAGTTCGATAATTACTGCACCCCAGCCTGGGCAACAAAGCAAGACTTTGTCTCTGGGAGGGGAAAAAAAAGAGAAAAGACGCCATAGTGACATCATTAGCGCCAAACCCTTAAAGGCAGGAGCTAGTTTACGTTATTTATCTTTTAATCTGTAGAGCATTTTTGAGTTTTATGTCAGTTATGTCACCAAGCATACTAGGAAAGGACATGCTGAATAAGATAATCAAAAGGGGTGTGGAGTGCCGGGCGCGGTGGCTCAAGCCTGTAATCCCAGCACTTTGGGAGGCCGAGACGGGCGGATCACAAGGTCAGGAGATCGAGACCATCCTGGCTAACCCGGTGAAACCCTGTCTCTACTAAAAAATACAAAAAACTAGCCGGGCGAGGTGGCGGGCGCCTGTAGTCCCAGCTACTCCGGAGGCTGAGGCAGGAGAATGGCGTAAACCCGGGAGGCGGAGCTTGCAGTGAGCTGAGATCCGGCCACTGCACTCCAACCTGGGCGACAGAGCGAGACTCCGTCTCAAAAAAAAAAAAAAAAGGGGGTGTGGAGTATGTAGATAAGCGCAGTGACTGCTGGCTATTTGTACCCTAGGCTTATATTTCCTAAGATTTTGAATAGCCAGATATTAAAAATATAGCTGCTGGATTATTGTAATTTGGAAAAAAATCTTTATTTCAGAAATTAGGGGGTCTGAAGAGCACATGAGAAAAATGACCCTATATTTAAGTGGTTTGAATCTAAAGGTTAGCTCCCAGGCAGGTCAGAGGATTTACGTTTACCTGGCAGAGCAACTACCGTGATTACAAAAGTGGTTTTCCTGGAATGACTGCTTGTGTATTTTACTGTGGATGTGTGTCTAACTTGTGGTAGTGAGGACTGTATTTGTACTCTTTCGTGTTCTGGCTTGTTTGTGAAAAACGTTCCTTGCATCTTTACTTCTTAGGTTCTCCTGTATTGTGTTGTAATCTCGTGTTATGTCATAATTCTTGTTTTGGAATACCCAGAGATTGATGTCTGAATGGCCAATTTTCTGGAGGCTCTAAGGGAGTGTTACCTTCACCTTTTTCTTGTTTGTACCCCTTTCCTTTTCAAAGCTAACAATTTAGCATCTTCTGCCTTTTCTTCTGTCTTTATATATTTTTGTGAACCCCCAGAGTCCTTCTGCTTTTTTTTTTTTTCTTGGAGACCGAGTTTTGCTCTCGTAGCCCAGGCTGGAGTGCAATGGAGTGATCTCAGCTCACAGCAACCTCAGCCTCAAGGGTTCAAGGGATTCTCCTGCCTCAGCCTCCTGAGTAGCGGGGATTACAGGCATGCGCCACCACGCCTGGCTAATTTTTGTATTTTTAGTAGAGATGGGGTTTCACCATGTTGGCCAGGCTGGTCTAACACTCCTAACCTCAGGTGATTTACCTGCCTCAGCCTCCCAAAGTGCTGGGATTACAGGTGTGAGCCACGGTGCCCGGCTGCAGTGTCCTTCTCTTATTATTATTATTATTATACTTTAAGTTCTAGGGTACATGTGCACAATGTGCTGGTTTGTTACATATGTATATATGTGCCATGTTGATTTGCTGCATCCATTAATTTGTCATTTACGTTAAGTATTTCTCCTAATTCTATCCTTCCCCCATTCCCCCACCCCATGACAGGCCCCAGTGTGTGATGTTCCCTGCCCTGTGTCCAGTGTTCTCATTGTTCTGTTCCCACCTATCAGAACGTGCGGTGTTTGGTTTTCTGTCCTTGCGATAGTTTGCTCAGAATTATGGTTTCTGGTTTCATCCATGTCCCTACAAAGGACATGAACTCATCCTTTTTTATGGCTGCATAGTATTCCATGTTGTATATGTGTCACATTTTCTTATCCAGTCTATCGTTGATGGACATTTGGGTTGGTTCCAAGTCTTTGCTATTGTGAATAGTGCCACAGTAAACATACATGTGCATGTGTCTTTAAAGTAGCACGATTTATAATCCTATGGGTATATACCCAGTAATGGGATTAGTAGGTCAAATCATATTTCTAGTTCTAGATCCTTGAGGAATCGCCACACTGTCTTCCCAGTGTCCTTCTGTTAAGGACCCTGTGATTACATTAGGCCCATCTGGATAAGCTTTTCATCTTAAATCAATCACATCTGAAAACTTCCTTTTTTTTTTTTTTTTTCTTGAGTTGGAGTCTCGCTGTGTCACCCAGACTGGAATGCAATGGCGCGATATCTGCTCACTGCAAGCTCTGCCTACCAGGTTCAAGCAATTCTCCTGCCTTAGGCTCCTGAGTAGCTGGGCTTACAGGCACCGCCACCACACCAGGCTAATTTTTGTATTTTTAGTAGAGATGAGGTTTCACCATATTGGCCAGGCTAGTCTCAGATCACTCCTGACCTTGTGATCTGCCCGTTTCAGCCTCCCAAAGTGCTGGGATTACAGGTGTGAGCCACTGTGCCCGGCCATTTCTGGCTCTTAAACTTTGGAAAAGTCTTTATCTTCTAAGTGGCAGGCTAGAACTTATGCAAGGAGAGTGACCCTATGTGAAGAGTGTTTTGAATCTGAGGGTGAGATGTCAGGCAACAACCATGCCTTCCACTTACCCATCAGGGAAGATACCCTGACCACAAAGGTGGTTTTCCCAGGGCGAGTTTCACTCATTGCATTCTGTTTGCTGGCCCCTGTGATTTCCCCAAATGTGGGAGACTCAACTGCCTAATTTGTGGTAGTGGGCGACTGTGTTCACGCTTTCCCCTGTGTTATTCTTTGTCAAATGGGAAGTAGCCAGTGTGATTGTCAAGTGGCCGATTTTGGCTTCTCCTTGCTTGTTTCTTGTGAACTATGTCTTTAAATTTCCATGGAAGTGAGAAGCTGTACTACTGTTTAGTCTGTGATAGTAACAGGCTTCCTTGGTGTTTTCTCTTGTCTGTGTTCCCTTAATCCAGCATAAACTTTGTACACAGTGAGTACCACATATATGTTGACTGAGTCAAATGAACTGGAAATCAAACTCAGGAAGAATTTCCTCTAAGCATTTTTATTTTTAGAGACTCTTGTCTCCCAGACTGGAGTACAGTAGTGCTTGATCATGGCTCAAAGCAGCCTTGACCTCCTGGACTCAAACAGTCCTTCTATCTCAGCCTTCCAAGTAGCTATGCAGGCACGTGCCACCATGGCTGGCTAATTTTTTTTTTTTGAGACGGAGTTTCCCTCTTGTTGCCCAGGTTGGAGTGCAATGGTTTGATCTCGGCTCATAGCAGCCTCTACCTCCTGAGTTCAAGCAATTTTCCTGCGTCAGCCTCCTGAGTAGCTGGGATTACAGGTGCCCGCCACAATGCCTGGCTACTTTTTTGTATTTTTTAGTAGAGACAGGGTTTCGCCATGTTGGCCAGACTGGTCTTGAACTCGGCCTCAGGTGATCCACCTGCCTCGTCCTCCCAAAGTACTGGGATTACAGGTGTGAGCCACCACACATGGTCAGCTGGCTAATTTAAAAAAAAAACAACACTTTTTGTAGTGATAGGGTCTCGCTACGTTGTCCAGGCTGGTCTGAACTGTTGGCCTCAAGTGATCCTCCCACCTCGGCCTCTCAAGGTGCTGGGATTACAAGCATGAGTACCATACCTGGCCCCTAAAGGATTTTAACCTGCTTTTAACAATGACTATAGAATTGAAATTCATTTACTGCATTCTAAAATGACTGTTTTGAATGGATCAGCTTTAGGTTCTGACATAGTAGTAGTTTTTTTTTGTTTTTGTTTTGTTTTGTTTTTTTGAGATGAAGTTTTGCTCTTGTTGCTCAGTCTGTAGTGCAATGGCATGATCTTGGCTCACTACAACCTCTGCCTCCCAGGTTCAAGTGATTCTCTTGCCGCAGCCTCCTGAGTAGCTGAGATTACAGATGCCTGCCACCAAGCCTGGGTTCTTTTTTTTTTTTTTGAGATGGAGTTTCTCTCTAGTTATCCAAGCTGGAGTGCAATGCTGTGATCTTGGCTCACTGCAACCGCCCGCTGGGTTCAAGTGATTCTCCTGCCTCAGCCTCCTGAGTAGCTGGGATTACAGGCACCTGCCACCACGCCTGGCTAATATTTATATTTTTAGTAGAGATGGGGTTTCACCATTTTGGCCAGGCTAGGCTTGAACTCCTGACCTCAGATGATCTGCCCTCATTGGCCTCCCAAAGTGCTGAGATCACAGGCGTGAGCCACTGCTCCCGGCCGACTAATTTTTGTATTTTAGTAGAGATGGGGTTTCACTGTATTGGTCAGGCTGGTCTTGAACTCGTGACTTCAGGTGGTCCATTAACCTCAGCCTCCCAGTGTGCTGGGATTACATATGTGAGCCACGGCCCATAGTAGTTTTAAAAAGGGAAAAAGTTACATATTACTGTGATCTATCAATTTAAAAATGCAGAAAGTCCAGGCTCAGTGGCTTGTGCTTGTATTGTAATCCCAGTACTTTTGGAGGCCCAGGTGACAGAACAAGACCCTATCTCTAAAAATTAAAAACATGTTTAAAGGAAATCCTTTTGGAAATGCTTCCTGAGTTTGATTTCCAGTTCATTCAATTCAGCCAATATATAATGGGGTACTTATTGTGGATAAAGCTTATTCTGGGTGAGGGGAATGCAGATACCCTTGGAACGTAGTCCTTGTCATAATCGGGAGTCTGTCTGGGGAAGGGAGATGGGGAAGCCATCTATTAATATTATACCATACAATTCACCCATCTAAAAGATAGTTTGATTTTTAGAAAGAGCCAGAGATTGTCTGGAGACTTTTTTTTTTATGTGAACATAACCTCAATATTTTATTGTCTTCATTATAAAACAAAAGATGACACTTAGAACTGTATATCATTTGGCCCTTTCTCTTCTCATCTCCTCCCACTTCAAAATGCTTACATCTCTTAATACCCAGCATTCTCTTTGTTCTGCAGTTGGACTCAGCACACTCAAGGCTTGGCACAATCTTCTTCGTAGTTTTAGCCTTTTTCAGGAAAATCAACTAGTTTGCCCACTCATAGCCAGATACTTGTCATTTCGATTCTAGCAATCATAGTGAGGGTGAAGTGGTATTTCATGGTGATTTTGATTTGCATTATCCTGATGGCTAAGGATATTGAGCATATTTTCGTGTGCTTATTGGCTATTTGCATCTTTTTTTTTTTTTTTTGAGATAATTTCCCTCTGTCACCCACGCTGGAGTGCAGTGGCACAATGTCAGCTCACTGCAACTTCTGCCTCCCAGGCTCAAGCGATTCTCATGCCTCAGCCTCCCGAGAAGCTGGGATTATAGGCATGCACTACCATGTCCAGCTGATTTTTGTGTTTTTTGTAGAGATGGGGTTTCGTCATGTTGGCCAGGCTGGTCTGGTCTCGAACTCCTGGCTTCAAGTGATGCGCCCACCTCTGCCTCCCACAGTGCTGGGATTACAGGTGTGAGCCACCGCGCCCAGCCTACCTGCCTTTTTTTCTCCAAAGGCCTCACTGAAGAGAAATCTTTTTTTTTTAACCACTTTATTGAAGGATGATTGACATTCTATACTTGTGCTTTTGATGTCATATGTAAGAAATCATTCCCTAATTGGAGGTCAAGAAGATTTACACCTATGTTTTCTTCTTAGTGTTTCCTTTTGTTTTTTGAGATGGAGTCTTCCTCTGTCACCCAGGCTGGAGTGTAGTGGCACAATCTCGGCTCACTGCGACCTCCACCTCCCAGGTTCAAGCGATTCTTGTGCCTCTGCCTCTCAAGTAGCTGGGATTACATGCCCGAGCCACCATGCCCAGCTAATTTTTGTATTTTTAGTAGAGATGGGGTTTCGCCATGTTGGTCAGGCTGGTCTCGAACTCCTGACCTCACGTGATCTGCCCGCCTTGGCCTCCCATAGTGCTAGGATTACAGGCGTGAGCCACTGTGCCTGGCCGGACTTTCATCGTAAAGAAGTTATTCTCACTCCTGTGAAAATGATGTGGATGCAATAGGATTAGTTTGTGGTTCTCAATTCTGTCAAATCAAGTGTTTCTTTTTTTTTTTTTTTTTTTTTTGAGACAGGGTCTAGCTCTGTTACTCAGGCTGGAGTGCAGTGGTGCGATCTCGGCTCACTACAGCCTCCACCTCCCTGGTTCAAGCAATTCCCCTGCGTCAGCCTCCCAAGTAGCTGGGATTAGAGGCGCATGCCACCATGCCCAGCTAAATTTTTTGTATTTTAGTAAAGACAGGGTTTCACCATGTTGGCCAGACTGGTCTCAAACTCCTGATCTCAGGTATTCTGCCTGCCTTGGCCTCCCAAAGTGCCAGGATTTCAGGTGGGAGACACCGTGCCTGGCCCAGGGTTTCCTTTTATAACAACTAGTAACATTCCACTTACTACCCTGAAGATATTCATAGAAAATACAAACTACATATAGTTACCCCACAGATAATATGTTCTAACTATAATATGAGGGAGAGAAGCCACGTGGGGTGGCACACATCTATAATCCCAGGACTTTGGGAGGCCAAAGCAGGAGGATCGCCTGAGCCCAGAAGTTCGAGACCAAGCTGGGCAACATGGCTTAACCCCAACTGTACAAAAGAAAAGAAAAGAAAAGAAAAAATTAGCTGGGCATGGTGGTGCATGCCTGTGGTCCCAGCTACTCAGGAGGGTGAGGTGGAGGATCACCAGAGCCCAAGAGGTTGAGGCTGCAGTGAGCTGAAATTGCGTGACTGCACTCCATCCAGCCTGGGTTACAGAGCAAGACCCTGTCTTTTTTTTTTTTTTTTTTTGAGACGGAGTCTCGCGCTGTGTCACCCAGGCTGGAGTGCAGTGGCGCGATCTCGGCTCACTGCAAGCTCCACCTCCCAGATTCACGCCATTCTCCTGTCTCAGCCTCCGAGTAGCTGGGACTACAGGCGCCCGCCACCACGCCCGGCTAGTTTTTTGTATTTTTAGTAGAGACGGGGTTTCACCATGTTAGCCAGGATGGTCTCGATCTCCTGACCTCGTGATCCACCCGCCTCGGCCTCCCAAAGTGCTGGGATTACAGGCTTGAGCCACCGCGCCCGGCCAAGACCCTGTCTTAAAAACAAAACAACACAAATATAAAAGAGAAAAAAATAAAATAAGTTACAATACATTTATTTATTTATTTGTTTTTGAGACAGAGTCTCACTCTGTCACCCAGGCTGGAGTGCAGTGACACAATCTTGGCTCACTGCAACCTTTGCCTCCCGGGTTCAAGTGATATTCCTGCCTCAGCCTCCCGAGTAGCTGAAACTACAGGTGTGCACCACCACACCTGGCTAATTTTTTATATTTGTTATTTTTTTTTATGGTTTCACCATATTGGCCAGGCTGGTCTCGAACTCCTGACCGTATGTACCGCCCGCCTCAGCCTCCCAAAGTGCTGGGAATACAGGCGTAAGCCACCGCGCCCTGCCCTACAGTACCATATTTTAATATGTAAAGGTTTGGCATGACTACACAGGGAAACAAAAACATCCCCACAGAATTTCAAAATTTCCCTTTGGGAGTGGTTCCACTGTCACGGAGAACCACTTGATTGTGGAGAACATTTGAAACAGCTGGGTAGAAGAAATTGAAAAAAAAAAAGTATGTATAAAAGGAATGCCGGCCAGGCGTGGTGGCCCACCCCTGTAATCCCAGCACTTTGGGAGGCCGAGGCTGGCAGATCACTTGAGGTCAGGAGTTCAAGACCAGCCTGGCCAACATGGAGAAAACCCGTCTCTACTAAAAACACAAAACTTAGGCATGGTGGCGTGCATCTGTAATCCCAGCTACTCAGAAGGCTGAAGCAGGAGAATCGCTTGAACCCGGGAGGCAAAGGTTGCAGTGAGCCGAGATCATACCATTGCACTCAAGCCTAGGTGACAGAGCGAGACTCCGTCTCAAAAAACAAACAAACAAAAAAAGGAATGCCAACTGGGTGTGGTGGCTCAGGCTTGTAATCCCAGCACTTTGGGAGGCCAAGGAGTTTGAGGCCAGCCTAGCCAACATGGTGAAACCCCGTCTCTACTAAAAATACAAAAAATTAGCTGGGCCTGGTAGCGCCTGCCTATAATCCCTGCTACTCCAGAGGCTGAGGCAGGAGAATCGTTTGAACCTAGGAGGCAGAGATTGCAGTGAGCTGAGATTGCACCTCTGAACTGCAGCCTGGGTGACAGAGTGAGACTCCAGCTCAAAAAAAAAAAAAAAAAAGGAATGCCAAGCAGCAGTGAGGATGTAGTTGCAGTTTGCATAAATTTGGAGTATTTGGAGTAAGAGTGCTGGAAGATTCTGCAACTTTCTTTCTCCAGCAGTGCTGGGGAAATGGGAGTAGAGGAGATGACTGTTGGTTGGCTCTAGGACCAGTTAGAGCAAGGGATTCCAAACCCCCGGACCGTGCATGGTACCAGTTGGTGGCCTGTTAGGAACTAGGCCACACAGCAGGAGGTGAGTGTCATTACCACCTGAGCTCCGCCTCCTGTTAGATCAGCAGCCACATTAGATTCTCATAGGAGCGTGAACCCTATTGTGAACTGAGCATGCCGGGGATCTAGGTTGCACACTCCTTATGAGAATCTAACTAATGCCTGATCAGCTAAGGTGGAACAGTTTCATCCTGAAACCATTCCCACCCACCCCCTATTATCCGTGGAAAAATGGAAAATTTGTCTTTCATAAAACTGGTCTCTGGTGCCAAAAATGTTGGGGACCCATGAGATAGAGGAAATACGCTGTGGTGCAGCATGAAGTAGGTGAGAGATTGGGCTAGGGGCCTAGTGAGTGAAACGGCGTGAAAGTCTAAAGGATCAGATGAATTGAGGGATAAGCTTCTCTGGCAGTGAGTAGACCTCAGGTCCAGGGAAGGCTTTTCTAAGCTCAAAATATGTAAAATGTTGAGAAAATAGAACAAGAAAATGAGTTTTTAAAATCAATTCCTGATCTAGCAAAAAGAGAAATCCACAGAGACCCAGAGAAAGAAAACAAATCCAGAAAGGAAAGGCAGGGATGGACCCTGTGTATTTCCTGAGGACATTGGCCATCCTCAGAAGCTCTGGATCTGGCTTTTAATGGACCACAGGCAGGAGACAAAGCCTGGGGCCTGATCCAGGTGGGAGGTCTGACTAGAGAGCCCCTACCTATTCTATAAAGCAACCACCCCAGGAGAAGAACACCCTCAGTTCTGAGGAATGCCCCCTCCCCAAGAGAAAGATGTTAGAGATATGTGCCTGTCTCAGCCTCAGCCTGAGAATGGGAAGGGGCAGAGAAATCTTTACCACTATCTCACAACTCACAGTCCCTCAAAATGGGCCAGAATTCATACTGCTATATGTATATGTTAGGCGATGGCACAAAAAGTTACTTTAAATTAGCCTGGCTTGGTAATGCCCCAGGCACCAGGCAGAAGCAAAAGGAAACCCTCTCTAGTCTATTCATTTCTCAAAATGAAAGTACAATAATTGGAATAATAATCGTAGTGAATGGGTTAAGCAGCAGACACTGCCAAAGAGAGAATTAGTGAAGACATAGCTGAAAAATTACCCAGGATGTAGCTCAAAGAAATACAGAGATGGGAAAATGCAAGAAAGTTTCAAAGAGATAGAGAATAGAATGAGAGGGGTCAATATAAATGCAATGGGAGTTCCAGAAGGTGGAGTGAAAGCAATATTTGGAAAGGTAATGGTAATCAGTGTCCCAATTGTATATATTTATTGTGTACATGTTGTTTTGAAGTATTATACATTGTGGAATGGCTACAGGGAGCTAATTAACATATGCATTACCATATGTACTTGTATCATTTTATTGTAGTAAAGATGCTTAACATATGCTCTCAGGAATTTTCAAGAATATATTAAGTATAGTCACTTTTTTTTTTTTTTTTTTTTTTTGAGAGGGAGTCTCACTCTGTAGCCCAGGCTGGAGTGCAGTGGCGCAATCTCAACTTACTGCAACCTCTGCCTCCTGGGTTCAAGCAATTATCCTGTCTCGGCCACTCGAGTAGCTGGGATTACAGGTGCCTGCCACCACACCCGGCTAATTTTTATATTTTTAGTAGAGACGGATTTCTCCATATTGGCCAGGCTGGTCTCAAACACCTGACCTCAAGTAATCCACCTGCCTCAGCCTCCCAAAGTGCTGGGATTACAGGCGTGAGCCACAGCGCCTGGCTGAATTTAGTATCTTGGTCCTTGATCCTTATTCTTACCTTCCAAATTTTTTTTTTTTTTATCTTTTCAAAGTTTATTCAGGCTTCCCACACTCCTTTTCTATCACATTTCTCAGCTTTCTAATCATTATACACATGCATCCTATAGACAGATGGACAGGCAGAAATATAGGTAGATAGGTATAGATAGCTTCCATGCAAGGTACTTTGCTAGCCTGAGACTCCAGCAGTGACAGATGAAAACTCTCAGGTCCTTGGACAGTCTGTAGTCTAGCCCAGGAAACTGACTGATAATCACACAGTGGAATAATGAATGGATTGGAGATGTGATAAGGACTAAAAGAGAAATTAAAGGACTCTTACTATGATAACAGAGGGAACTCAGCATGAGAAGTTAGATTTAGCAGGAGAGGCAGGGTAAAAACATTTTAAGCAAGGGGAACTACACAGGCAAAAGCTCTGAGGCTGGAAGGAGGCTGCAGCTGTAGCTGTGGCTGCCACTGCAGCATGGTGGACAGTACAGGCAGGCTGGAAAAGCTGTGGAGCCAGCCCATGCAGAGCCTCAAGGAGCATGGGATGGAGTTGGGGCTTTATCCAGAGGACAATAAGGAGTATTGAAGGGCTTTGGGCAAGGGAGTAACATCAGATTAGAGCAGCACCAGTGCTCCTTCCTGACATCTCGTTAACACGTATTCACATGAGGGTGCTTCTTGCTAAACCTCAATCAAGTCTCAAGCTGTTGCTGGCCCTTTTTTTTTTTTTTTTTTTTTTTGAGATGGAGTATCTCTATCGCCTAGGCTGGAGTGCAGTAGCCTGATCTAATCTCACTGCAACCTCTGCCTCCCAGGTTCAAGCGATTCACCTGCCTCAGCCTCCTGAGTAGCTGGGATTACTGGCATGCGCCACCACACCTGGCTAATTTTTGTATTTTTAGTAGACACGGGGTTTCACCATGTTGGTCGGGCTGGTTTCGAACTCCTGACCTCAAGTGATCCACTTACCTTGGCCTCCCAAAGTGTTAGGATTACAGGCGTGAGCCACCATGCCCAGCAGCTGGCTTGTTACATTCTATAGCCATCGTGTGGTGACTTTCAGCAAATGTGACAAACTCCTCTCCACGGCTCCTCCTTTTTTTTGGTGGTTTTTTTTCTCTTTTTCTTTTTTTTGGTGGTTTTTTTGGTGGTGTTTTTGTTTTTGTTTTGAGACAGAGTCTCGCTCTTTTGCCCAGGCTGGAGTGCAGTGGCATGATCTCAGCTCACTGCAACCTCTGCCTCCTGGGTTCAAGCCATTCTTCTGCCTCAGCCTCCCCAGTAGCTGGAATTACAGGCATGCCCCACCATACCTGGCTAATTTTTGTATTTTTAGTAGAGACAGGGTTTCACCATGTTGGTCGGGCTGGTCTTGAACTCCTGACCTCAAGTGATCTGCCCCCCTCAGCCTCCCAAAGTGCTGGGATTACAGGCGTGAGCCACTGCGCCTGGCATTGTCTCTCCCTTTTTTACACAATATAGATGTATCCCTAATCCTCCATTCATACAGTGTTGATAATTGCCAGTTTCCATTTTTTATGCTTGCCTTAGAACAGTGGTTCTCAGCCTTTTTTTCTAATTTGACATATACCCGGAACAAATGATACTCACTTGCCAGAAAGTTTCCACCCTACAGCTTCTCAAACTGTGTGATGTAATATATTGACCCCCCAGTCCTCAGGGTCTTTGGGTGGGATGTTAGGGTGGGTGACTAGAGCCCTTGGGCCAGTTACCTCACATAGCAGTTCACCTGGGATGCCACATGCTTTCTGGGTGATCCAGATTGTTTTCTATAGATGTCACCCTTGTCTATGAGTGCATAAAAATAAAAAAGGAAGTCCTCTCTGGGGATGTCTATGTGGATTTTAATTCCTTCTCTGCCACTTGGGCACATATCAGCCTCTCTTGGCCTCAGTTTTCTCATCTGCAAAATGGAGATATTGTCTACTCTGTAGAATTATTGAGTGGATTAAATGAGTTAAGGTGTGTGAAGTTCTTCTCCCTGTGCTGGGAGCACCATGAGCCTTCAGTGAGCATTGGCTAAGATGATTCAGTAGACAGTCATGACTGGACCCAGGCTCTAGTTACTTCCTCCACATTTGCAGGGGTTTATAGTTATTGTAGCTCCTCCAGGCACATCAGTAGAAGAGGCTTTGGTAACTGGGAAAGGTGAATTTTTTGCTGTAAGGATGACTTTGTTTAGGACCATCAGGATAGGTATAGGGACCACTGCAATGGGGTCTTATAGTAGAGGAGAAAGATTGGGCACAAGTCCAAAGTACAGCATGGGCAAATGGGAATTTATAGCCAAGGAGCAGTGTGGAGGTCAGTGGATGGAAAATTACCAAGAGGAAACATCAGGGGTAAGAAGAATTCTGGCTAAACTGATCTAACAGGATTCTTGCTGAAGACAGGCTGGGGTGATCAGATATCACCTGGGGGGTGGTGCAGGATGAGGAACCTGATCAGATTTGGAGAATATGGGTTTTGGCTAAATTGAATTAGTAGGGTTCCTTTACTAAAACTAGATTTTACAAGAACATGCACAGACTGGCCTATGAGAAGATTCAGAAGCCTGACTAAGGTTTGGCCAAGCAAACAAGAAAAGAATTTTTTTTTTTGAGCCAGAGTCTCGCTCTGTCACCCAGGCTGGAGTGTGGTGGCGTGATCACGGCTCATTGGCTCACTGCAACCTCTGCCTCCCAGATTCAAGCAATTCTCCTGCCTCAGCCTCTCAAGTAGCTGGGATTACAGGCGCGTGCCACCACACCCAGCTAATTTTTGTATTTTTAGTAGAGACGGGGTTTCATCATGTTGGCCAGGCTGGTCTCGAACCCCTGACCTCAGGTGATCCGCCCACCTGGGCCTCCTAAATGTATTGGGATTACAGGCATGAGCCACCTCAGCCGGCCAGCAAAGAATCTTCATCATGCCTCAGGTTCTTTATCCATGAAATGGGAATGATTCCATTTTCTACTTCAACGTTGTGAGGATTAACCATAAAGTCCAGGTGCATGGTAAACAGTAGATGTTAGCTGTTAGTATTTCTTGGTTTGCTTTAGGGTTTTTATTGGATTGCCTGACTCACATGTTATAATTATGCTTTAAGGTTTAAGCTATTCGTTAATTTATTTGGTTTAGTCTTTACAAGAACTCCTCCAAGGACAGTAATGCAGGTTTTACAAACTGAGGAACAAGTTGAGGCCATAAGCTGATCGAAAGTCTTGCATTGTGAACACTAGATTGCAGTCCAGATCTTGGATTCCAAAACCCTCCACTCTGCAATACAACCTACTAGCATGCCCTATTCCCCTTCTTGGAATAAGAGGAAATGATGCTCGGCTGGTGCATAGCGTGGGTATCCCGCGACTAAAAGTTCATTCACGTCTGTTTGCTCAAGGAAACTCTCCATACTGGGAGATCCGAAGGCCTTAGGCTACGCCAAAAGTAGGGAGGTGGTGCGTTTTTGTCAGGAAAATGGCCTGACAGATGTCACTTGCATTGATGCGAGCGGGAGGAGGAACTGGTGGTTGGAAGCGGGCCCAGATGAGAGCGCAGCTGTGCTCTCTGACCAGCCAGGCCTACGCATGACGTGACGCCGGGAGGTGGAGTAAATTAAAGACTGCATTTTGGAAGGGCGTTCCTTTTTGCACAACTGTGTCGCCAACACTAAGATATAGTATAAAAATCTGTTTATTTTGTTCACGATATGTGGACAGAGTACAATTAGAGTCATTTCAGGAGTTACACACACTTTACAATGATGTGGGTGGCACCGGGGATTGCTGGGGTCTGGCAAGTACCTCATACTTACCTGGCTGGGGAGATACCATGATCACGAAGGTGGTTTTCCCAGGGCGAGGCTCATCCATTACACTCCAATTATGCTGACCCCCGCTGCTTTCCCAGATGTGGGAAACTCGACCGCATAATTTGTGATAGTGGGGGCTGCGTACGCGCTTTTCCCTGGTTGTGGTGGTTGAAATGAGAGTTTTGTTGTGTATTTGCTTTTGCTTTGTTTTTTGCCGGTGGAAGGATTGTTTGGCTTTGTTTACCTAGGCTGGAGTGCAATGGTGCCCAGATTCATGCGCCCAGCTTCTTTGGTTGTTTTAGGTTTTTGCCTTATTTTGGGGGGGCACAGTCTTGCTGTTTCCCAGGCTGGAGTGCACTGGAGCAATCTCGGCTCACTGCAGCCTCCACCTCCCGAGTTCCAGCTATTCTCGTGTCTCAGCTTCCCGAGAAACTGGGATTACATTACAGCAGTGTACCACATGCCCGGCTAATTTTTGTATTTTCAGTAGAGATGGGGGTCTTACCATGTTGGCAAGGCTGGTCTGGAACTCCTGTCCTCAAGTGATGCACACCTTTGGCCTCTCATAATGCTGGAAATACAGGCGTAAGCCATGGCACCTGGCTTTTTTTTTTTTTCTTTTGAGACAGAGTTTTGCTTTTTGTCACCCAGGCTGGAGTGCAATGGTGCAATCTCAGCTCACTGCAACCTCCGCCTCCTGAGTAGAGCTGGGAATACAGGCACCCGCCACCACGCTTGGCTAATTTTTTGTATTTTTAGTAGAGACAGGGTTTCACCATGTTGGTCAGGCTGGTCTCTTGATGTCAGGTGATCCACCCTCTTCTGCCTCCCAAAGTGCTGGGATTACAGGCGAGAGCCACCGCGCCCTGGGTTTTTTTTTTTTTTTTTTTCATTGTTTCTTTTGGTTCTTAATGCTTTTGGGGTTGCAGGGTTGTTACCGTTGCTTACTGTTTAAAGCTGTACCTTGCTATCGTTTAATGCTTAGGAACTTTAGTAAGGTAAATGCAATGATTTGTGGGTTTTTTTGGTTTTTATTTTTTGTTTTTTATAAGACAGAGTCTCACCCTGTTGCCCAGGCTGGAGTGCAGTAGTGTAATCTCAGCTCACTGCAACCTCTGCCTCCCAGGTTCAAGCAATTCTCATGCCTCAACCTCAGAGTAGCTGGACTGCAGCCATGCATGACCACAATAAGCTAATTGTATTTTTGGTACAGGCAGGGTTTAGGCAAGTTGGTCAGGCTAATCGTCAACTGCTGGCCTCAAGCCATCCGGCCTCAGCCTCCCAAAGTGCTGGGATTTTAGGCATGAGTCATCGTGCCCAGTCAAAACATGATAATAAAGTAAATTTCATGTGGGCCCGGCCTGATGACTCACACTTGTAATCCCAGTACTTTGGGAGGCTGAGGCAGGAGGATGGCTTGAGACCAGGAGCTCAAGACCAGACTGGGCAGCATAGCGAGACCCTCATCTCTATAAATAAAAAATAATAAAAATAATAATATAGCTACTAAAAATGTTCAATTGAATATGTTGAATGTTGCCCACACCATATTCCACTGGAGAAGCATTGCTCTACTTAATCTGTTTCCTTACTTTAAAGTTTCCAGACAGCCTTACTGTATTACTTCCATAAACTTATATGCCTGCTCTTCCTGGAATGCACTTCCCTGCCCTGCCGTTCTTCATCTACCTGGAAAACTTGTACTTCAGCCCTTCCAAACTGCCTGGGATCCACTCAGTGCCACTGAACCCACCTAACCTTATCTGTTAGGTACCATAGGCACAGGGCCTAGGGGCACTTCTTTTAAAAATCAGAAGAAAAAAATGAATTTTTAGCTGGAAGAAAATGTCATATATAATAATATATTCATGTTTTAATCAATGCAGTCATAAGATAGCATTTTTAATATACATTTTAATGGAAATATGTATATTTTAACAGAGGAGGCAGGCACACAAAGGCAAAAGTATGGGCCCTTCAAAATCGTAATGTGGCTCTGACTGAACTTTTTATAGTCTGGCAAGTCTGTTTTCCCTACAGACTATGATCTTATTTATTGCAGGCAGACTCGGTCTTTGCATTATTCCTCTTAGTATCCCCAGAGGCCAGGCCAGTGGACTGGACCTTGAACATTTAAATGGCTGTGAGTAAATGAAAAGTATGCACTACGTGTAAGTAATGACTTGAGAACAGGTGTTTTTCATCATTAGCAGCACTCAAAGAAATTCAATAATACTGAATGGTGAAAATACTGGAGTAGACAATGTGGTCATCAGAAATGAAGTTCTCCCAGCATAGCAAAAAGGGTCTGTTAGTACCTGTGATATCAGAGCCATGGGGGGCACAAATAATCATAGAGGCCTCAGAGCTGTTGTCAGCCTGGCATTCCTGGATACCATTGAAAGCAGCCAAAGTATTACTTTCCTGATGTGAAATCAAACCTTCTGGAATAAAATTAGGAAGATAGTTCAATAATGAGATTATATAGTATAACTGAGGTGGGCTGGGTCACACTTTGTGGATGAAGGTAATCCAGCAATTGTCCTAAATCAGCAATTGTACTAAATAGTGTGGAGTTGGTTTTTTGCTGCTGTTGTTGTTTTTTGTTGATTGGGGAGCGGTTAAGACAGGGTCTTACTCTCACTAGGCTGGAGTGTAGTGGCACAACACAGCCTCAATCTCCCCAAGCTCAGGTGATATCAGCACCTCGGCCTCCCAAAGTGATGGTATTACAGGCATGAGCTACCGCCCCTGGCCTAAACAGAGTTAGTATGGTTTTTATTGCAGAGCTTTGTGGCTGAGAAATGCAGCTTCAGGGCCAGTGTGTTTCAGGAGTGAATGGATTTGGCTCTCCACAACTCAGAGTGTTGAGTAAGACATTTAGTGGCCGGGCACAGTGGCTCATGCCTGTAATCCCAGCACTTCGGGAGGCTGAGGCAGGCAGATCACCTGAGGTCAGGGGTTCGAGACCAGCCTGGCCAACATGGCGAAACCCTGTCTCTACCAAAAACACAAAAAATTAGCCAGATGTGGTGATGCATGCCTATAGTTCCAGCTACTCAGGAGGCTGAGGCAGGAGAATTGCTTGAATACAAGAGATGGAGGTTGCAGTGAGCCAAGATCATGTCACTGCACTCCAGCCTGGGTGACAGAGTGAGACTCTGTCTTAAAAATAATAATAATAATAATAAATTAGATTCAGTGACATTGGCATTAATGACTTTTTTTTTTTTTTTTTTTTGAGACAGAGTTTTGCTCTTGTTGCCCAGGCTAGAGTGCAATAGTGT
The DNA here is from genome assembly GCF_003255815.1 of Theropithecus gelada. Taxonomy (NCBI): domain Eukaryota; kingdom Metazoa; phylum Chordata; class Mammalia; order Primates; family Cercopithecidae; genus Theropithecus; species Theropithecus gelada. The sequence continues at coordinate 15,071,783 of NC_037684.1, forward strand.
GATCTCGGCTTACTGCAACCTCCGCCTCCCACGTTCAAGCAATTATCCTGCCTCAGCCTTCTAAGTAGTTGGGGTTACAGGCATGTGCCACCACAACTGGCTAATTTGGTATTTTTAATAGAGACAGGGTTTCTCCAAGTCAGGATGGTCTCAAACTCCTGACCTCAGGTGATCCAGCTGCCTCGGCCTCCCAAAGTGCTGGGATTACAGGTGTGAGCCACCACGCCTGGCCAACATTAATGACGTTTTAACAGTCACAATTGCTCTGTGAACTCATATGACAAAACTCAGCTTTTAAAAACTACTGAGTATATATGTCACTCTCATATTTCTGAGCATCAGCCCTTCCTTCCTTGACCCCCATGAGGCTAAGGGATGGTTGGAAATTCAGAGATGAGGTGAGACTCACAAACTGAGGGGCATGTCTTAGGACAGCACACCTGAGTTGGCAGGAACAGCCATGATCTGAGATTAATAGGTGTGCGCGTGTTGCCCTTCCCCACGTGTGAGGGAACTCTCCAAATAACATTCTGTATTGAGGGGCTGTGTTTCTCCATCTCAACTTATTTGGGGCCTTTGATTTAGTCATGATTTGGTCATGTAGTTGGTTTGATTCTGTGTATGTGTGTGTGTGTAATATGTGTGCTATATATCTGTACACACATAATATGTATTATGTACAAGCAATTCTCCTGCCTCAGCCTCCTGAGTAGCTGGGATTACAGGCGCCTGCCACCACGCCCAGCTAATTGTTTGTATTTCTAGTAGAGACGGGGTTTCGCTGTGTTAGCCAAGATGGTCTCAGTCTCCTGACCTCGTAGTCCGCCTGCCTCGGCCTCCCAAAGTGGTGGGATTACAGGTGTGAGCCACCGCGCCCGGCCGCTCAGTAATTTTTTTTTTTTTTTTTTTTTTTTTAAGACGGAGTCTCGCTCTGTCGCCCGGGCTGGAGTGCAGTGGCCGGATCTCAGCTCACTGCAAGCTCTGCCTCCCGGGTTCACGCCATTCTCCGGCCTCAGCCTCCCAAGTAGCTGAGACTACAGGCGCCCGCCACCTCGCCCGGCTAGTTTTTTGTATTTCTTAATAGAGACGGGGTTTCACCATGTTAGCCAGGATGGTCTCGATCTCCTGACCTCGTGATCCGCCCGTCTCGGCCTCCCAAAGTGCTGGGATTACAGGCTTGAGCCACCGCGCCCGGCCTCAGTAATTTTTAAAAACTGAGTTTTAGGCCAGGCGTGGTGGCTCACGCCTGTAATCCCAGTACTTTGTACATCATACATACACAGATATACACATATAAGCGCACTCAGTTTGTTACCAAATCCAGGCCTGATGCTACTTGCCTGTGTGGCAGGAACTGCAGATACTTGAATCTTGGCAAAGTCAGTTTGGGGGTTCCAAAGTACAGGGGGCAGCAGTCGAGGGGCAGAATAGCCTGGGTTGGGGGTAGCCGCATTTTAAATGCATTCTCTTATTCAGTCCTCACAGAAATCTTGTGAGCCAGGCGGGCAGTATTATTCCCACTTTACAATTTTAGGAAACGAAAACAGAGAGAAAAAGTTTGACGAAGACCCAGAGTGGAGCAGCGATTCAGACCCGGCACAACCGACTCCATTGCTTTCCCCTATGTCTCCCCATCGCCACCGCCTCCCTGACTGCCCTGCTCGGCAGCGCCCGATTGAGACTGGTTGTTAGAAATCCGCGCCAGAATCTTTACGTGTGTCCAGAAAGGGAAGGAATCAACATTACACGTCAGCCTTCCCAAGATGGCAGCTGCTGAAGACGAGTTTCTGCCGCCGCCGCGGCTCCCCGAGCTGTTCGATTCCAGCAAACAGCTTCTGGAAGAAGTCGAAGGAGCGACTGAACCCACCGGTTCCCGGATAGTCCAGGAAAAGGTGTTAAAGGGCCTCGACCTCCTTCAGAAGGTTGCCAAAATGTTATCGCAGCTCGACTTGTTTAGCCGAAATGAAGATTTGGAGGAGATTACTTCCACCGACCTGAAGTACCTGATGGTGCCAGCGTTTCAAGGAGCCCTCACCATGAAACAAGTCAACCCCAGTAAGCGTCTAGATCATTTGCAGCAGGCTCGCGAACACTTTATAAAATACTTAACTCAGTGCCATTACTATCGTGTGGCCGAGTTTGAGCTACCCCAAACCAAGACCAACTCAGCTGAAAATAACACTGCTATTACTTCCACGGCTTATCCTAGCCTCGTTGCTATGGCATCTCAAAGACAGGCTAAAATAGAGAGATACAAGCAGAAGAAGGAGTTGGAGCATAGGTTGTCTACAATGAAATCTGCTGTGGAAAGTGGTCAAGCAGATGATGAGGGTGTTCGTGAATATTATCTTCTTCACCTTCAGAGGTGGATTGATACCAGCTTAGAAGAGATTGAGAGCATTGATCAGGAAATAAAGATCCTGGGAGAGAAAGACTTTTCAAGAGAGGCATCCACTTCGAACTCATCGGGCCATGAGAGGCCTCTAATAAAACCCTTCATTCTCACTCGGAACATGGCGCAAGCCAAAGTATTTGGCGCTGGTTATCCAAGTCTGGCTTCTATGACAGTGAGTGACTGGTATGATCAACATCAGAAACATGCAGTGTTACCAGATCAGGGAATAGCTAAGGCAACACCAGAAGAATTCAGAAAAGCCACTCAGCAACAGAAAGATCAAGAAAAGGAGGAAGAGGATGATGAACAAACACTCCAAAGAGCTCGAGAGTGGGATGACTGGAAGGACACCCACCCTAGGGGTTACGGCAACCGACAGAACATGGGCTAATCTTCCCACAACACCGCAGGACTGCAGGGTGCACACCTTCCCCGCCAAGCAAATCCATGCAGCCTTCCCCTCCCTGGGCTCCCGTTCAGCTGTGTACAACGAAGGCAAAGAGGCTTAATGTTGCTTTGAGTTCAATAAAGTGTTAAATTATTATTATTGTTACTATTATTTTTTGAGACGGAGTTTTTTACTTGTCACCTAGGTTGGAGTGCAATGGTGCGATCTTGGCTCACTGCAACCTCCACCTCCTGGTTCAAGCGATTCTCCTGCCTCAGCCTCCTGAGTAGCTGGGATTACAGGCGCCTGCCACCACACCCAGCTAATTTTTTGTATTTTGAGATGGGGTTTCACCATGTTGGTCAGGCAGGTCTTGAACTCCTGACCTCAGGTGATCCACCCACCTTGGTCTCCCAAAGTGCTGGGATTACAGACGTGAGCCACCGTGCCTGGCCTAAAGTGTTAAATTATTAAGCATGTATTTGTACTGTAGATGATGTGAGCCATCAATCTAGTTTTGGCATCATCATCCTCATCGTGGTGTGTTCCAATTTCTTAAGTGGAATGAAAAGAACACTGAGGGCCAGGCGCGGTGACTTAGTCTGTAATCCCAGCACTTTGGGAGGCCAAGGTTGGCGGGTCACCTGAGGTCAGGAGTTCGACCCCAGCCTGGCCAACGTGGTGAAACCCCATCTCTACTAAAACTACAACAATTAGCTGGGCGTGGTGGCAGGCACCTGTAATCCCAGCTACTCGGGAGGCTGAGGCAGGAGAATTGCTTGAACCTGACAGGCGGAGGTTGCAGTGAGCCGAGATCACGCCATTGCACTCCAGCCTGGGCAACAAGAGCGAAACTCCGTCAAGAAAAAAAGAAAGAGAGAGGGAGAGAGGGATAAAAGGGAGGGAGGGAGGGAGAAAGGGAGGGAAGGAGGGAGGGAAAGAAAGAGAAAAGGAAGGGAGGGAGGGAGGGAAAAAAAAAACCACTGAGAAATAGGTCTGATAATTAATGGCTGTATGAATTCTCTGAAAAAGTAACAAAGGTTCCTTCTATTATATGAGCCTGTGCAGAAAAAAGGAAAAAAAAATTTCTTATCACAATGCGATTTCTTTTGAATCTTTGGGAGCGGTAGCTAAGAGTGAACCAATCTGGAAGGGAATTCAGTAAAAGCGTAAAGAAGCAGATGGTGACGTCACTATTAGAGGCGGGCATATGTAGATAGGGGCGCAGTGATTGCCGGTTCTAGTGCGTTCTTCGCGCGGAAGAATTTTTCTAGCGAATATCAAAGAAGGTGTAGTCTGAGTTGTGTCATACGAAGAAGCGGTGGTTTCGAAATGATGCCTAAAAACAACTCACAATACAATTTGCCATGACTAAATAGTGTGTTGAGGACGGTGGTGAGGTAGCTAGTAGTAATTAACAACTCGTATTTATTTGGTAGGGGGGATACCGTGATGACGAAGGTGGTTTTTCTTAAGGCTAGGCTTTGCGTTGCACTTTGTATGTGTGCATTGGTCCTTGTGGTTTCCGCAAATGTGGGAAACTCGACTGTGTAATTTGTGGTAGTGGGGGACTGCGTTCGTGCTTTCTTCTGATTGCACAATGTGTTTGGAAAGATAGCATGTGTGCTATTGTTGTCATAGTGTTGTGGGTTTGGAATTGTGGTTGCGAGCTTAGGTTTTATCCGGCTATGTCTTTTTTCTGTTTAAAGTTTAGTTAGGCGCTTTTTTATGCACCTTCTATGAAAGGTGGAAAAATAAGTCAGATTCTCGGGTGGTGGTGTGCACCGGTGCTAGCTCCTCAGGAGACTGCGGTGGGGAAGATCATTTGATCCCAGAGGGAGACTTTAATGAGCCAGTATCGTGCCACTGCACTCCTGTCTGAGCGACAGAGACCCAATCTCAATGAAGAAAGAAAGAAAAAAAATTCCTGGGTCTTCAGGTGGGAAGTTAAGTACCTCATCCCTTGTAGTTCAGTTTTTCTGTGCAGATAAATTTACCAGTTTCCTGTGCAGATAAATTTACCTTAGCCTTTTCTTCTGGTGGGATGAATTGCTGAGGGTGGCTCAAGCCTGCAATCCCAGCACTTTGGGAGGCCGAGGCAGGTGGCTCACTTGAAGTCAGGAATTCCAGACCAGCCTGGCCAACATGATGAAACCCTGTCTCTACTGAAAATACAAAAAATTAGCCAGGCAGGCCGGGCGCGGTGGCTCAAGCCTGTAATCCCAGCACTTTGGGAGGCCGAGACGGGCGGATCACGAGGTCAGGAGATCGAGACCATCCTGGCTAACATGGTGAAACCCCGTCTCTACTAAAAATACAAAAAACTAGCCGGGCGTGGTGGCGGGCGCCTGTAGTCCCAGCTACTCGGAGGCTGAGGCAGGAGAATGGCCTGAACCTGGGAGGCGGAGCTTGCAGTGAGCCGAGATCGCGCCACTGCACTCCAGCCTGGGTGACACAGCTCGAGACTCCGTCTCAAAAAAAAAAAAAAAAAAAAAAAAAAATTAGCCAGGCATGGTGGTGCACATCTGTAATCCCAGCTACTCGGGAGGCTGAAGCAGGAGAATCACTTGAACCCAGGAGGCAGAGGTTGCAGTGAGCCAAGATCACACTACTGCACTCCAGCCCAGGTGACAGAGTGAGTCTCGGTCTCCAAAAAAAAAAAAAAACGGTCGGTGCACAGCTGGTACACACCAGGAGGTACAGGCTGAGGCATGAGAATAGTGTAACCACCCAAGGGGTTCACCTTGCCTGCTGCCTAGACAGAGCCAATTCATCAAGACAGGGGAATTGCAATAGAGAAAGAGTAATTCACACAGAGCCAGCTGTGAGGGAGACCAGAGTTTTATTATTACTCAAATCAGCATTCGAGGAACACAGTTTTTAAGAATAACTTGGTGGGTGAAGGGAAACCAGTGAGCCAGGAGTGCTAATTGGTCAGGGAAGAAATCATAGGGAGTCAAAGCTGTCTTCTTGTGCTGAGTCAGTTCCTGGGTGGGGACCACAAGATCAGATGAGCCAGTTTATTGATCTGGGTGGTGCCAGCTGAAGTACAAGGTCTGCAAAATATATCAAGCATTGATTTTAGGAGCAGTTTAGGAAGGGTCAGAATCTTGTAGCATCCAGCTGCATGACACCTAAACCATAATTTCTAATCTTGTGGCTAATGTTAGTCCTACAAAGGCAATCTAGTCCCCAGACAAGAAGGAGGTCTGCTTTGGGAAAAGGCTGTTACTGTCTTTGTTTAAACTATAAACTGTAAACCAAGTTTCTCCCAAAGTTAGTTCAGTCTACACCCAGGAATGAACAAGGACAGCTTGGAAGTTAGAAGCAAGATGGAGTCAGTTAAGTTAGATCTCTTTCACTATCTCAGTCATAATTTTGCAAAGGCTGTTTCAATTGCTTGAACCCGGGAGGCAGAGGCTGCTGTGAGCCGAGATCACACAACTGCACTCTAACTTGGGTGACAGAGCAAGACTCTGTCTCAAAAAAAAAAAAAGGCATTTCCCGTATTGCTCAGACGAAATTATACACACGACAAAGACACAAACACCAGTTACTCCCCTCAGTATCTGAGTTTTAATGTGGCAAAACAGACAAGAGGTTCCCTCTGAGTGAGGCCTGCTGAGCTTCTGCTAGTGATTCCTTCAGGATTCCACCCCCGACACACAGACAAGAAAAAGCACAAGCCTTCACAAATCAGAATTCTAAAATCAGATTTGGGCCCAGCGTGGTGGCTCATGACTGTAATTCTAGCCCTTTGGGAGGCTGAGGTAGGAGATCACTTGAGCCCAGGAGTTCAAGATCAGCCTGGGCAACATAGTGAGACCTCATCTCTATTTTTAAAAAATAATAATAAAAAAATAAAAATAAAACCAGACTTGGCCAGCATGGTGGCTCACACCTATAATCCCAGAACTTTGGGAGCCTGAGGCAGGAGGATTGTTTGAGGCCAGGAGTTGAAGACCAGCTTGGGCAACATAGCCAGATCCCACATCTAAAAAAATTAAATAAAACCCGATTTTTTTTCCTTTTTTTTTTTTTTTTTTGAGATGGAGTTTTGCTCAGTTGCCCAGGCTGGAGTGCAATGGCATGATCTCAGCTCACTGCAACCTCCACCTCCCAGGTTCAAGTGATTCTTGTGCCTCTGCCTCTTGAGTAGCTGGGACTACAGGTGCTCGCCACCACACCTGGCCAATTTTTTTTTGAAGTGGAGTCTTGCTCTGTCACCCAGGCTGGAGTGCAATGGCATGATCTCGGCTCACTGCAACCTCCGCCTCCCAGGTTCACGCAATTCTCCTGCCTCAGCCTCCTGAGTAGCTGGGATTACAGGTGCCCGCCACCACACCCAGCTAATTTTTGTAGTTTTAGTAGAGATGGGGTTTCACCATGTTGGGCAGGCTGGTCTAGAACTCCTGACCTTGTGATCCACCAGCGTCACCCTCCCAAAGTGTTGGGATTACAGGCATGAGCCATGCACCCAGACTTTTGTTTTTTGTTTTGTTTTGTTGAGATAGAGTCTCGCTCTGTTGCCCAGGCTGGAGTGCAGTGGCATGATCTCGGCTCACTGCAACCTCCACCTCCCAGGTTCAAACGATTGTCCTGTCTCAGCCTCCTGAGTAGCTGGGACTACAGGCGCCCGCCACGACACCCAGCTAATTTTTGTATTTTTAGTAGAGGTGGGGGTTTCACCGTATCAGTCAAGCTGGTCTTGAACTCCTGACCTCAGGTGATTCACCCGCCTTGACCTCCCAAAGTGTTAGGATTACAGGCGTGGGCCACTGTGCCTGACTGCCCGGCCAATTTTTGTATTTTTTGTAGAGACAGCATTTTGCCGTGTTGTCCAGGCTAGTCTCAAACTCGTGACCTCAGGTGATCCACCCTCCTCAGCCTCTCAAAGTGCTAGGATTACAGGTGTGAGCCATTATGCCCAACCAAAACCAGGTTTCTGAACTGAGACTTGAAAGGTCCAGGAGTACTTCCCCAAAACAGTGCCCTTTATTCTTCCAGTGGAGAAAAATGCCTTTAACAGGTCCCTTTCTATAGGTTAGGGAGAGTTAATAGGACCCTCGAAGAGTTTACATGGCCTCTGAGGAGGCCAACAGATCAGGAGAAGGGAAAGGGAGGATGGATTATGCTTGGGAATAATCATCAGAGACTTCTTCCAGAATCAGAAACCATTTCTCTGCTGCAAGCCAGTTTACGCGCCTAAAGTCAGCAATGTCCCTGCCTACAAGGGAGGTGCCAGACATGGCCCCTGGCTTAAAGGAGGGCTTGTCTCAGGGTGCCGAAATGTCAGGGTGTCCCAGAACAGAATGAGGTCCAGCTGCTTGTTCTCACAGTCCAATAATGAGATCCAGACTGGGAAAGAAGGGAGTTTATTGGCCAGGTGCGGTGGCTCACTTCTGTAATCCCAGCACTTTGGGAGGCCGAGGCAGGCAGACCACCTGAGGTCAGGAGTTTGAGACCAGCTTGGCCAACATTGTGAAACCCTGTCTCTACTAAAAATACAAAAATTAGTCAGCCAGATGCAGAGGCTTATGCCTGTAATCCCAGCACTTTGGGAGGCTGAGTCGGGTGCATCACGAGGTCAAGAGATGGAGACCATCCTGGCCAATATGGTGAGAACCCATCTTTACTAAAAATGCAAAAATTAGCTGGGCGTTGTGGTGTGTGCATGTAGGCCTAGCTACTCGGGAGGCTGAGGCAGGAGAATCGCTTGAACCCAGGAAGCAGAGGTTGCAGTAAGCTCAGATTGCGCCCCTGCACTCTAGCCTGGCGACAGAGCGAGACTGTCTCAAAAAAAAAAAAAAAAAAAAGAAAAGAAAAAATTAGCTGGACGTGGTGGCGGGTGCCTGTAATCCCAGTTACCCAAGAAGCTGAGGCAGGAGAATGACTGGAACCCAGGAGGCAGAGGCTGCAATGAGCCAAGATCACACCACTGTACTTCAGCCTGGGCGACAGAGCAAGACTGTCTCAAAAAAAAGACTAAAAGAAGGAAGTTTATTTCTGCAACTGGTTACAGGGAGAAGGTCAGAGTAACTCCACCAGACCAACTAAAAAAGTTAAAAGTTTTGGCCCAGCGCAGTGGTTCATGCCTGTAATCTCAACACTTTGGGAGGCCTAGGTGGGCAGATCACCTGAGGTCAGAAGTTCGAGACCACCCTGGCTGACATGATGAAACTCCAACTCTATTAAAACTACAAAAATTAGCTGGTAATGATGGTGGGCACCTGTAATCCCAACTACTCGGGAGCCTGAGGCAGGAGAATCGTTTGAAGTCGGGAGGCGGAGATTGCAGTGAGCTGAGATCATGCCACTATACTGCAGCCTGGGCAACAAAGTGAGACTGTCTCAAAAAAAAAAAAAAAAAAGTTACAAGTTTTTTTTTTGTTTTTTTCCCCAAAGCTTATATACATTCAAGGTCCATGCCGATATGTGGGAGTGCACCTACAAGGTGGGATGTTTCATTCAATCTATATCGAATCTTTTTTTTTTTTTTTTTTGAGAGAGTCCCCCTCTCTCCCAGGCTGGAGTGCAGTGGCACGATCACGGCTCACTGCAAGCTCCGCCTCCCGGGTTCAGGCCATTCTCCTGCCTCAATCTCCTAAGTAGCTGGGACTACAGGTGCCTGCCACCACGCCTGGCTAATTATTTTTTATATATATTTTTAGTAGAGATGGAGTTTCACCGTGTCAGCAAGGATGGTCTCGATCTCCTGATCTCGTGATCCGCCCGCCTCGGCCTCCCAAAGTGCTGGGATTACAGGCGTGAGCCACCACACCAGGCCTATATCTAATCTTTAACTAGGATCTAGGGTCTGAAAAGCTTTCTCTAGAGTCTTGGAAAGTTTCTTAATCTTAAGTGGTTCCCTGGTACAAGGTGTATGTGTAAAAATGCTATTATTATTTGATCAGACTTTAGGACCTGCGAAAGGCCAGATGGTGTCTTAATGGGTTTGTTTTTGCATTCCAGCCCTTGTACTCAGGCACCAGTTTCTCCAGTTCTTTGATGTTTAACATATGCATTCATCAAAATTACAGTAAAGGGTTGGTGGAACCAGATTGTTCTGGCTGCTGATAGAAACCTGGACTGCCACAAAGGGGTCACTGAGCCATGGTTAAATGCCCACAAAGGGCATCTTTTCATAGGATCACTGTTAAATTGTAATCCCACGTGGCAAATCAGTGTAGTGAGACACTGGGTTGCAGCAGAGAAAAAGGTTTAATCATAGGATCGCAGAACAAGGAGATGGAAAGAAACCTCAAATGTCTCCCAAACTCATCGTTTTATAAGGAACCCACTCCTGCCATAACGACCTACTTCCTTTATAATGACAATAGCACTAATCCATTCATGAGGGTGGTGCCCGCATGACCTAAACACATCTTAAAGGTTCTACCTCCCAACACCTCCATATTGGGGATCAAGTTTTCAACATATGGATTTTGGGGGACACATTCAAACCATACCAGTAGGTACACCACAGACACTTGATTGTAAGAATGATGGTCAGATGTGGCTGCCACGTATGGAAAGTTAAAATTTCTCTGCATGGGTCTTATGCACAGTGACAGCTAACAACTACAGTGAACTTGTTTGGTGCCAGGTACTATGCTAAGCACTGCACACAAATTAGCTCCTTTGAAACTCTCAGGCTGGGTGCAGTGGCTCACATCTGTAATCCCAACACTTTGGGAGGCTAAGGCAGGCGGATCACAAGGTCAAGAGATCAAGACCATCCTGTCCAACATGGTCAAACCTCATCTCTACTAAAAATACAAAAAATTAGCCGGGCATGGTGGCGCGCACCTGTAGTCCCAGCTACTCAGGAGGCTGAGGCAGGAGCATCGCTTGAACCCAGGAGGCAGAGGTTACAGTGAGCCAAGATTGCGCCACTGCACTCCAGCCTGACGACAGAGTGAGACTCCGTCACATACACAAAAAAAGAAACTGAAACTCTCAGCAACCCTCTGGTTATTATTATTCCCATGTTACGGATGAAGAAATTGAGGCCTATCAATGTTAAATAATTCCTCCAAGATCACACAGGGAGGTGACAGAGCCAAGACAGTTTCAGAGTCTGAACTATGAACCTAAACCACTATGTTATACCATCTAGCTTTACATAATGACTGCATTTGTGTTCTAACCTTTCAAAGTCAATACTCTCCAAGTTATCTTAATGACACAATAAACACATGTATTTAGAATTTTACTTCCTAGAAGTCCTCACTTTTTCAGTCCTGGGAATTAGTGACAAATATTGTATTCGTCTGTTCTTGTGCTGCTAATAAAGACATACCCAAGACTGAGTAATTTATAAAGAAAAGAGGTTTAATTGACTCATAGTTCTGCAGGGCTGGGGAGGCCTCAGGAAACTTACAATCATGGCAGATGGGAAGCAAACATGTCCTTCTTCACGTGATGGCAGGAAGGAGAAGTACTGAGTAAAAGAGGGAAAAAACCCTTTTAAAACCATCAGATCTCATGAGAACTCACTCACTGGTCACAAGAACAGCATGAGGGTAACCACCCCCATGATTAAATTACCTCCCACTGGGTCCCTCCCATGACTTGTGGGGATTATGGGAACTACAATTCAAGGTGAGATTTGGGTGGGGACATAGAGCCAAACCATATAAAGTATATTCAAATATATATATTTTTACTTGTCTCTTCTCATCATTCCTATATTCAACAGTATATTGAAGTTCTTTAATTTCAGCGATAACACTGAGGAAAAACATTAATTCAGAGTTTCAATAATTGTTCCCTAATCTTCATTATTAATGAGGGTGGCTGTACAGGTTTCTAAATGTGAAAGAATTAAGTTGTTTCCTTGCATTTCTGGTTCAGTTAAAATAAGCATACTGCTCTCTTTTGGAACAGGATGTCTCGGGCTGTTCCTCTTCCACTCCCCTGTCCTGTTCAACTTGGTACCTTAAGAAATGACTCCCTGGAAGCTCAGCTTCATGAGTATGTCAAACAAGGGAACTATCTGAAAGTGAAGAAAATTCTTAAGAAAGGTAAGCACCATATTGAGATGGCAGATGCACCTTGGTACACATTTCTGAATAGCGTTCAGAGAAAAAGGAATGTCATAAAGCTATGAATGAGTCCTTGGGGAAATCCAGAAATTAAATATAGAAATTAGATGTTCTCTAGCAGTGCAGTCAAGAGAGGTGTTAAATTCTTATTTTGAGGATGTTTTACTTTGTTTTGTTTTGTGCTGGGGAAGCAACCACAAGCACATCCAACTGCTACTGCTAGGCTCCTAAGGTTTCTCTGAAGTCACCCACCTTTGATTCTGCCTGATTCCTTTCCTTCAAATCTGCTCCATCCATTGAGTTCTCTGACACCTGTGGTTGACTGAGGAGAACAGTGTTCACAGCTGTCCCCTTCCTTGCTCCTTACTTCCACTTGGTGCCCTTTTTCTAGGGTTTTCTTGCTGAAGAATACAGGCAGACGTGGCTCAATGGCTGAAGCAGTCTTCAAAAGAACCAACAAACATGCCATGTGAATTTGGTCTGAGGAAACAAACCAAAGAACCAACGAACAAAAACCCATACACAAACAGAACCTTTTCTGGTGTTTGGCTCCTGATCTAGGGACCCAGACCTGCTTTTTTTTTTTTTTTTTTTTTTTTTTTTTGAGATAGAATCTCACTCTGTTGCCAAATGCAGTACAGTAGCATGATCACAGCTCATTGCATCCTCGACCTCCATGGGCTCAGGTGAATCTCCTGCCTCAGCTTTCCAAATAGCTGGGACTATAGGCGTAAGCCACCATGTCTGGCTAATTTTTGTGTTTTTTGTTTGTTTGTTTCTTTGTTTCTTTGTTTGTTTTTTGTAGCGATGCTTTTGCCTTGTTGCCCAGGCTGGTCTAGAACTTCTGGGCTCAAGTGATCTGCCCATCTCAGCCTCTCAAGGTGCTAGGATTACAGGCATCAACCCAGACCTGCTATTTTCAATGTGAGCAGAGGTCCTGCTGGATCCCCCCTCTCTTTTCTTAGTATTGAAGGGAAGGCTTCTGAAACTTCTCTTTGCTGATTTGTGGAATAGTCAGGGTGACCTGGTTTTTCTCCACTTGCTTCAACAGCATTCCTGAAGATGTCCAGAAGGGTAACCCCAATTTTCCAACTATCCCACTGAATAGTTCCCTCATGAAGTTCTCATGGCTGGCACAGCGAATCCCATCTATCTGTAAACCCAGCACTTTGGGAGGCTGAGGCAGGAGAATTGCTTGAGGCCAGGAGTTCAAGACCAGTCTGAGACCAGCCTAGGCAACACTGTGAGACCCTGTCTCTACAAAAAATAAAAAAAAAATTAATCACTAGTTGATACTACAAGCATGGTAGTGCATGCCTGTAGTCCACCACACCAGGAGGCTGAGGCGAGACCCCATCTCAACAACAAAAAAATAAGCTCTCAAACCTTTTCATGTACTACCCCTAGGGTCCATAAGTGAAGTAGCTCACACTGAGCTCAATCATTTATGTGAAAGGTCCTGGGCTTTTTTTTTTTTTCCCTCAAAATTTTGCATTTTACTCCATAACTATCCACATATGTTTTAAAATAAAACGTTGTAAAACTCTGCTTCTCGGGCCAGGTGTGGTGACTCACACCTGTAATCCCAGCACTATGGGAGGCCAAGAGGGGTGGATCACCTGAGGTCAGGATTTGAGACCTGCCTGGCCAACATGGTGAAACCCCGTCTCTACTAAAAATAATTAGCTGGGCATGGTGGCGGGCGCCTGTAATCCCAGCTACTTGGGAGGCTGAGGCAGAAGAATCGCTTGAACTCGGGAGGCAGAGGTTGCAGTGAGCCTAGATCGCACCATTGCACTCCAGCCTGGGCAACAAGAGTGAGATTCTGTCTCAGAAAAAATAAAAAATAAAAAAAAAATAAAACTCTGGGCTAGGCACAATGGCTCAAGCCTGTAATCCTAGCACTTTGGGAGGCCGAGGTGGGCGGATCACCTGAGGTCAGGAGTTTGAGACCAGCCCAGCCAACACAGTGAAACCCCGTCTCTACTAAAAATACAAAAATTAGGCCGGGTGCGCTGGCTCACGCCTGTAATCCCAGCACTTTGGGAGGCCGAGGCGGGCGGATCACAAGGTCAGGAGATTGAGACCATCCTGGCTAACACGGTGAAACCCCGTCTCTTCTAAAAATACAAAAAATCAGCCAGGTGTAGTGGCAGGCGCCTGTAGTTCCAGCTACTCAGGAGGCTGAGGCAGGAGAATGGCGTGAACCTGGGAGGCGGAGCTTGCAGTGAGCCGAGAACACGCCACTGTACTCCAGCCTGGGTGACAAAGCGAGACTCTGTCTCAAAAAAAAAAAAACCCAAAACTTAACTTAGCTGGGCGTGGTGGCGGGCACCTGTAGTCCCAGCTACTCAGGAGTCTGAGGCAGGAGAATCACTTGAACCTGGGAGGTGGAGGTTGCAGTGAGCTGAGATCAAGACAGAGTGAGATTACTCTGTCTAAAAAATAAATAAAACTCTGCTTCTCACAGTGAATGGTATGGTTAGACAGTCACTAGAAGTCATAGCATACCTATATTGAACATCAATTTTTTTAGTGAATATCAGAGTATTATGACATTTATTATCTCCTAGACATCTCCTGAATATTCTGCATCTTCAAATGCTTGATATTCAGTTAGAGTAAGGGATGGGGTTAACAAGTGTACCTGGATATAGAACAGGACTTCATCTGCGTCTGGGAATTCAATCTGAAGCCTCAGAGGGCAGAATAAGGGGCAGTAAGTTCTCCCACAGTCTGATAGAGGGCTTCTTAGGAGATGATCTAAATGATCACTAGATTCTTTAAAAGGTATTCACAGGGCCAGGTGTGATGACTCACTCCTGTAATCCCAGCACTTTGGGAGGCTGAGGTGGGTGGGTCACCTGCGGTCAGGAGTTTGAGACTAGCCTGGCCAACATGGTGAAACCCAGTCTCTACTAAAAATACAAAAATTAGCTGGGTGTGTTGGTGGGTGCCTGTAATTTCAGCTACTTGGGAGGCTGAGGCAGGAGAATTGCTTGAACCTGGGAGGCAGAGGTTGCAGTGAACCAAGATTGCGCCATTACACTCCAGCCTGGGCAACAAGAGCAAAACTCCACCTCAAAGGAAAAAAAAAAAGAAAAAAGAAAAAAGAGGCCAGGTGTGGTGGCTCACGGCTGTAATCCCGGCACTTCAGGAGGCTGAGGTGGGCAGATCACTTGAGGTCAGGAGTTCGAGACCAGCTGGCCAACATGTTAAAACCCTGTCTCTACTAAAAATACAAAAATTAGCTGGGCGTGGTGGCACATGCCTGTAGTCCCAGCTACTTGGGAGGCGGAGGAAGGAGAATTGCTTGAACCCGGGAGGCGGAGGTTGCAGTGAACCAAGATCATACCACTTCACTCCAACCTGGCGACAGAGCAAGACTCTGTCTCAAAAAAAGGAAAAAAAAGAAAAGAAAAAGAAAAAAGGATATTCACAGGATTAGAAAGCTGTGGCTTTCCCCATCCTTGCCAGTCTCAAGACAAGAGGCCTTTCAGACAAACCTCTGAGAGAATTGTAGTGCTTGCAGGCAGGAGAGATGAGACCTGAGTCCCAGCCTGCTATACAGTTGAAGTATGTCAGCCTACCCAAGCTGCCACCAAAGTGACATGCCAAGAAGCTGCAGTGTTCCCTGGAGTTGAGGAGGCAGGAAGACTGCTATCTGTCTCTTACTTGGAGCAGTCCTTGATGGGTGGGTGAGCATAGAAGGCTAGCAGTAATTAGTCACACTTGCACCAGCTGGTGGAACAAGTAGACTCCACAGTGGGTAGCTGAGCCATCTAAGGGGATTCTACCTATGAAGGAAGAAAGAATCCCAACAGAGAGGCTGCAGGTAGGGCTCTAGAAGGAGGGAGTTGGGTGGTGGGCAAGAAGTCAGCAGAAGAGAGCACTGGCCTGTGTGGGGTTCTGCACAGTGTGGTGGAGACACTTGAAGGACCCACTGGCACCTTCCACAACAGGACAGGCTTTAGGATAAAGCCAGAAGCTACACAGGGCATCAGCTGAGTATGAAGGCCATTGCCTCATTTTGTTTCATTGGTTCTCCCCCTTGCCTCAGCTCTGGAGTTGCCACAAACAGCGTTGAGATCAGAGGAAGAGTGGAGAAGCAAGGAGAAGGACAGTTAACAGAGCATTGCTGCATCCTGCAGTGTAGAGGAGGGAAGAAATTGGAATTGGCTTGGGCACGGTAGCTCACGCCTGTAATCCCAGCACTTCGGGAGGCCTAGGCAGGTGGATCATTTGAGCTCAGGAGTTTGAGAACAGCCTGGCCAACATGGTGAAACTCTGTCTCTACTAAAAATACAAAACTTAGCTGGACTTGGTGGCACATGCCCGTAGTCCCAGCTACTTGGGAGGCTGAGGCAGGAGAATTGCTTGAACTTGGGAGATGGAGGTTGCAGTGAGCCAAGGTTGCACTACTGCACTCCAGCCTGGGCGACAGCAAGACTCTGTCTCAAAAAAAAAGAAAAAGAAAGAAAAGAAATTGGAATTGGATGAGAGATTAAGATTTTGATTTTAGCGGAACAACAATTTTTGTGGGTTTTTTTGCCTGACCTCACGCACACGCTTCATTGGCTCTTCCTTCCCCTCCTTGATAGGCATCTCAGGCAGAATCCATTTTTTTTTTTCTTTTTTTTGAGACGGAGTCTCGCTCAATCGCCCAGGCTGGAGTGCAGAGGCGCAATCTCGGCTCACTGCAAGCTCCACCTCCTGGGTTCACGCCATTCTCCTGCCTCAGCCTCCCGAGTAGCTGGGACTACAGACGCCCGCCACTAAGCCCGGCTAATTTTTTTGTATTTTTAGTCGAGACAGGGTTTCACCATGTTAGCCAGGATGGTCTTGATCTCCTGAGCTCGTGATCCGCCCATCTCGGCCTCCCAAAGTGCACCCGGCTGCAGAATCTATTTTTTCTGTCACTTTAATTGTGCCGTTCCCGGCTGGGCGCAGTGGCTCACGTCTGTAATCCCAGCACTTTGGGAGGCTGAGGCAGGCGGATCACTTGAGGTTAGGAGTTCAAGACCAGCCTGACCAACATGGTGAAACCCCGTCCCTACTGCAAACACAAAAAATTAGCCAGGCGTGGTTGCAGGTGCTTGTAATCCCAGCTACTCGGGAGACTGAGGCAGGAGAATCGCTTGAATCCGGGTGGCGGAGGTGGCAGTGAGCCAAGATCTTGCCACTCTAGCCTGGGCAAAAGAGCACAATTCCGTCAGAAAAAAAAAAAAAAAAAGTCCGGGTGCAGTGGCTCATGCCTGTAATCCCAGCACTTTGGAAGGCCGAGGTGGGTGGATCACCTGAGGTCAGGAGTTCAAGACCAGCTTGACAGCTTGACTAACATGGTGAAACCCCGTCTCTACAAAAATACAAGAACTAGCTGGGCTGGGTGGCATGCGCCTGTAATCCCAGCTACTTGGGAGGCCGAAGTGGAAGAAGTGCTTGAACCCAGAAGGCTGAGTTTGCAGTAAGCCGAGATCGTGCTATTGCACTCTAGCCTGGGTTACAGAGCGAGACTCCGTCTCAAAAGAACAAAAACAAAAACAGCCAAAAGTAAGAGATACCCAGGGTTTTGTGTAGGTATAAGGGGAGGGGCTTCCATTCCCTCTGGTGGCATTCCACCCTCCCGGTTCTTCAGTGTGTTCACCATCCCAGAAGCTCTCCAAACCCTATTTGTGGATTTTTATGGAGGTCTCATTATGTAGGCACGATTGATTAAATCATTGGTCATTGGTGATTAAATTCAATTTCCCACCCTGCTCCTCTCCCTAGAGGTTAATGGTAGGGTATGGTATTAAAGGTCCTAAACCTCTATCATAGCTTGGTCTTTTTGGTGACCTACCTCCATCGTGTAACACAGGTATGAATAGATTTGCATGTCCAAATGGCTGCTCTGGCTATAGGAGGCTATGAGGTAGGTGGGGGGAGAGATAAAGCACTAAGATGACTTAGGCTCCTTTTTTTTTTTTCTTTTTTTGAGACAGAGTCTTCCTCTGTCGCCCAGGCTGGTAGAGTGCAGTGGTACGATCTCGGCTCACTGCAACCTCCACCTCCTGGGTTCAAGCGATTCTCCTGCCTCAGCCTCCCTGTTAGCTGGGATTACAGCATGCATCACCACACCTGGCTAAATTTTGTGTTTTTTTAGTAGAGATGGGGTTTCACCATGTTGGCCAGGCTGGTCTCAAACTCCTGACCTCAGGTGATTCGCCTGCCTGAGCCTCCCAAAGTGCTGGGATTACAGTTGTAAGCCACTGTACCCGGCCCTAGGTTACTTTTTTTTCATTTTTGAGACAGGGTCTTACTATGTTGCCCCAGACTGGACTTGAACTCCTGGGCTTAAGTGATCCTCTCACACAGATGGGAGGACAGATTCATGTGCCACTGCAACTTTAGGCTAGGTTTTTGTTTTGAGCAACATGGTTGAGAGTGATATTATTCCCTAAAAGAGAAATATGTTTGGGAGGAAGCTGATCTAAGTCAACTTGGGTAGGCTGAATTTGAGGTATCTGTGATTCACCTAAATGCAATGTCAAGTAGAAGCTGGATATCTGAGCCAGAAGCTCAGAGGAGTGATATGGACTGCACAGACATATTTTGAAACCAAGGATAGGCAAGAGGAGAAGGCCAGGAACCCTGCTGACATGTTCCTCACTGTATTTCAGACAGGCCAGCTTTATTGGGGGAGGAGTAGAATAAGAAGGAAGGGAAAACCAGGTGGTTCCCAACAGGTCAGTAGCAGGACTTGAGGGAAGGAACAATACATTCACGAATTCATCATTCATTCAGTTAGTCAGCATTTACTGGACATCTGCTGTGCCACGCAATGTGCCGGAGATACAGAGATAACTAAGACATGTTCCTGCTTTTAAACAGCTCACAGTTTAGTAAGGGGAAGTAAATGTATTTGGAATTCCAGAGTGAGCTATGTAGAAACCTATACAAGGATGATTAAGGACACAAAATACAGAGTGGGCTGTGTTATTTGCAGAGTCAAGGAAGACTTCCAGAAGAGGTGACATGAGCTAAGTCAGAATTTACTGGAGTGATGGTCACACCCACGTGAAGTTGGAGAAACTGCTCAGAGGAGGCCAAGGGATGGCATGGTTGGTGAGAGGTTTCCAGAAAGATTGGAGGAATAGAGAATGGAGAATGGAAGACAGATATAGAAGGGCCCAGACCAGAGATAGGACCCTGGATGAAAGTGACTGGAAAGTACTTTATAAATTCAAAATATACTAGGTGGGAGGCTGAGGCAGGAGAATTGCTTGAACATGGGAGGCACAAATTGCATTGAGCCCAGATGGTGCCATTAACATTCCAGCCTGGGCAACAAGAGCAAAACTCCATAAAAAAAAAAGAGTGTATATATATATATAAATATATATAAGTAAATGTATATTTATATATAAATATAAATGATATATTTATAAATAAATGTATTTATATTTCTATAATATATAAATATATTTAATATATAATATACAAATATATTAAATATATTTATGTTATATTTATATATTTATTTATATTTATTTATTTATATATAAATACATATATTTATAAATATTTAACATATTTATATATTTATTTATAGTTATATATTTATATATATATGGAACTGCTCTGAAACCAAAAGATACGTCCCAGACCTGGCCAGATTGCCCCAACATTGTCCCTTTTTCTGAAAAAAATTAAGTACAGAGCATTTGGCTGTCTGTAAAGAGAACTGTCTGTGAGGAGATTCTATTAGGAGAGGCTGTTGAATAAGATGACTGACTGCTAAGCATCTTTACAACCTGATGGTCATATTTGTGATGCTGCTATAATGCAATTAAAAGTGTGGTTGAGGCCGGGCGTGGTGGCTCAAGCCTGTAATCCCAGTACTTTGGGAGGCCGAGACGGGCAGATCACGAGGTCAAGAGATCGAGACCATCCTGGCTAACACGGTGAAACCCCGTCTCTACTAAAAATACAAAAAACTAGCCGGGCGAGGTGGCAGGCGCCTGTAGTCCCAGCTACTCGGGAGGCTGAGGCAGGAGAATGGCATAAACCCAGGAGGCGGAGCTTGCAGTGAGCTGAGATCCGGCCACTGCACTCCAGCCTGGGCGACACAGCGAGACTCCATCTCAAAAATAAATAAATAAATAAAAGTGTGGTTGATTAGAATACTGTGCCATGTGAATGTTCATGTGACCCTGTGCTTCCTGGCATGAAATTTACAGCAGGAAGTTAAGTGACTAAAACAGTTGCACATCATCTATCTGAGATGTGTTAACTGAGGTGAAATTGAGGCTAACTTTTCCTAGAAGTAAATGGGTAGGCTTCCTCAGGGATTTAGAAGCCAGGAAGATGAGTCATTCAGACCTAACTTTGAAAGATTATATATTTATTTAATGCTTCATCAGAGAACTGAATTGATTGGAGACTAGACTTCTGAAGAAGACCCCTTCAGCTTACCAGAAAGAACAGGGACTTGATTTAGTGCCAGACAGGCTTAGGTTCCAACAGTGGTTCCTTCAGGAGTGTGACAGATGCTATACCCAGCATCTGTGAAAGGAGAAATAATCACCTATTCTCCTTCAGTTGTTTAAAGGATTAAATGAGATAAAGGATTAAAACATCTATCACCGCTGGGTGCGGTGACTCACGCCTGTAATCCCAGTACTTTGGGAGGCCAAGGTGGGCGGATCACGAGGTCAGGAGATCAAGACCATCCTGGCTAACACGGTGAAACCCCGTCTCTACTAAAAAATACAAAAAAATTAGCCTGGCGTTGTGGCAGGAGCCTGTAGTCCCAGCTACTCGGGAGGTTGAGGCAGGAGAATGGCGTGAACCCAGGAGGCAGAACTTGCAGTGAGCCGAGATCGTGCCACTGCACTCCAGCCTGGGCTACAGAGTGAGACTCCGTCTCAAAAAACAACAACAACAACAACAACAAAAACATCACTTGGCTGGGCGCAGTGGCTTACGCCTGTAATCCCAGCACTTTGGGAGGCCGAGGCAGGCCGATCGATCACAAAGTCAGGAGTTGCAGACCAGCCTGGCCAACATGGAGAAACCCTAAAAATACAAAAATTAGCTGGGTGTGGTGGTGCATACCTATAATCCCAGGTATTCGGGAGGCCAAGGCAGGAGAATCACTTGAACCTGGGAATGGGAGGTTGCAACGAGCAGAGATCAAGCTGCTGCACTCCAGCCTGGAGAGAATGAGACTCCATCTCAAAAATAAAAATAATAATAATAATAAATAAAAGAGAAAGAAAGAAAAGAATGGCTACTCCATAGGCACAGCTGCCTGGTTGGCTACTTTTTTTTTTTTTTTTTTTGAGATGGAGTTTCGCTCTTGTTGCCCAGGCTGGAGTACAGTGGTCAATCTCGGCTCACCGCAACCTCCGACTCCCAGGTTCAAGCAATTCTCCTGCCTCAGTCACCCGAGTAACTGGGATTACAGGCATGTGCCACTATGCCTGGCTAATTTTGTATTTTTAGTGGAGACGGTGTTTCTCCATATTGTTCAGGCTGGTCTCGAACTCCCCACCTTAGGTGATCTTCCCGCCTCGGCCTCCCAAAGTGCTGGAATTATAGGCGTAAGCTACCACTCCCAGCCACCTGATTGGCTACTTTTTAATCATTCAAGTCTTGGCTTAAATAACCTTTGAGTGGTTAGGGAAACCCTCTCCTTCCCTAACCTTTCAAATCTAAAGTAACCACCGATAGGCAGGGTATGGTGGCTCATGCCTGTAATCCCAGCACTTTGGGAGGCTGAGGCTGGTGGATCAGTTGAGCTGAGAAGGTCGAGACAAGCCTGGGCAACGCGGTGAAACCTTGTCTCTACAAAAAATACAAAAATTTTCGGGACTTGGTGGCTCACACCTGTAGCCCCAGCTACTCAAGAGGCTGAGGTGGGAGGATGGCTTGAGCCCAGGAGGCAGAGTTTGCAGTGAGCTGAGATTGAACCACTGTACTGCAGCCTGGGTGTCAGAGCAAGACCGTCTCAATAAATAAATAAATAAATAAATAGCCACCAAGTCTCTCTGTTTCAACAATGTTATAATTATCTACATGCCTCATTATTTATCATTCACTTGTGCATTTGTTTCTCTTTCTCACACACAGAAACACAGACATACACACTAGCAGGTAAGCTCTGTGTGTGAGTAGGAGCCTTTACTTATTTTATTCCGTCGCTATATGCCCCATTCCTAGAAATAGTGCTTAGCACATAGAAAAACTGGATAGTGACTAAGATAATAAGCTCCGGCACCTGACCTACCAGCTCTGTTTCAAAGCTGTGTGACCTTAGGCAAGTTACCTAATCTTTCTGTGTGTCAGTTTATCCATCTATAAGGCTGGGATGATTACTGATAGTATTTATCTCATATGACACCGGGAACATGGCACGACCTCAATAAATAGTAGCTAATACCATTTTTTTTTTGTTTTTTTGAGATAGAGTCTCGCTGTGTCACCCAGGCCGGAATGCAGTGGCTAAATCTGAGCTCACTGCAACCTCCATCTCCTGGGTTCAAGTGTTTCTCGTGCTTCAACCTCCCTAGTAGCTGGGAGTACAGGCAAGTGCCATCATACCTGGCTACTTTTTGTATTTTTAGTAGAGACAGAGTTTCACCATGTTGGCCAGGCTGGTCTCAAACTCCTGACCTCAGGTGATCCACCCGCCTTGGCCTGCCAAAATGCTGGGATTACGGGAGTGAGCCACCATGACCGGTCAGTAGCTATTACCATTATATACACCAGCATTCGAGTGTTTGTTCGGGGAAGAAATAACGTCAAATTCACCAAACATCTTTATCTTAAAAATTTAAGAAGTGTGAACTGGTAGTGCAAATATGTGGCATAAGAACCAGAGCTCTTTTTCTTAAACGCTGGGTCTCAGTCACCCTGTTCCCTTTCCTGCCACAGTCATGGTGACCTCCCTAGCCTTTGAAAGTCAAACCCTTAGGATAGTTGTGAGCAACTGCTCACAATTACCGGATCCAGCCTGATTCTAGCAGAGGCAAAGGCTGCCCTTTCCTTAAATTGTCTGGGACCAGGCACCTTTACCAGAACCGTGGAACCTAGCTGCATGTTGTGACTGGCCCTCATTCAGTATTATGTTATTTATTTATTTAATTCATTCATTTTTTGAGACGGAGTCTCGCTCTGTCGCCCAGGCTGGAGTGCAGTAGCGCAATCTCAGCTCACTGCAAGCTCCGCCTCCCGGGTTCACACCATTCTCCTGCCTCAGCCTCCCGAGTAGCTGGGACTACAGACGTCCGCCACCGTGCCTGCTAAATTTTTTTGTATTTTTAGTAGAGACGGGGTTTCACCGTGTTAGCCAGGATGGTCTCGATCTTTTGACCTTGTGATCCGCCCGCCTTGGCCTCCCAAAGTGCTGGGATTACAGGCGTGAGCCACTGCGCCCTGCAGTATTATGTTATTTAAACGTAGCCGTTTAGATGTTTATGATTAAGCCATTTTTTAAAATTACATTTCCACTTAAAACAGTAAATGCGTTAAGTGATAGTATTCGAAAAGACTGTATGGCAGAGCTGGGTTTTTTTTCCCCCTAGGGGAGCCGAAATGGGGAAATCTATAATAACTAGCCATCAGGTAAAAGTGTGCGGCCGCAATAGACCCAGCAGAGGCGGCCGATAGACGGTTAAGACTATACTTTTAGGAATCATTTCTATAGCTTGCCATTAGAGAAGCTTTTCTGGACGTGTGGAGCACTGGCAACTGCGAGGAGACGCAGTGTTCTCTCCTGAGCCTGAAACCTGCAGTTGGTGTTGCTTTGCTGCAGCTACTGTTTGCCATTGATGGATGATTCTTCTTTTCCTCTGAGAGAGCAAGCGGGAGAGGACGCAGTCTGAGTGGTTTCTCTTGTTCTTCCGCTTAATGGAGGAGGAAGCTGCTTCACGCAGTTGTCATTTCTAGTATTTCTGTGCTTATGTTAATTATTGCTTTACGGGTCTTCTTTTCTTTTCTTTTCTTTCTTTTCTTGAGATGGAGTCTTTCTTTGTCGTCCCGACTGGAATGCATTGGCCCTATCTTGCCTCACTGCACTCTCCACTTCCCAGGTTCAAGTGATTTTCCTGCCTCAGCTTCCCGAGTAGCTGGGATTACAGGCGCCACCACAACGCTCGGTTAGTTTCTGTACTTTTAGTAGAGAGGGGGTTTCACCAAGTTGGTCAGGGTGGTCACGAATTCGTGACCTCAAGTGTTCCACCTGCTTCAGCCTCCGAAAGTGCTAGGATGACAGGCGTGAGCCACCACGCACGGCCAATTTTGTGTTTAACGAGGTGATTTGGTTGTCAAATAGCAGCCTGCGTTTTGGTGTTGGGGATAGGATTTATGTAGTTTTGCTCTCCACCTAATGTCAATACGTATCTCACCTATTTTTCAAGCATTTGCCATGTTCTGCTTTTTGAGCAATGGGAGTTGGAGCCTACATTCTGAGTTACTTAGGAAAGCAGTTGGAAGTGGTTTTAAATGTGCTTTTAATATTTTCTTGCCAGGTACGGTGACTCATGCCTGTAATCCCATCACTTTAGGAGGTGGAGGTGGGAGGATCGCTTGAGGCCAGGAGTTTGAGACCAGCCTGGGCAATATAGCCAGACCTTATGTCTACAAAAAAATTGTAAAAGTAGGCCAGAGTGGCGGCGACTGCCTGTAGTCCCAGCTACTCAAGAGGCTTCAATGGGAGGATGGCTTGAGCTTCTGGGAGTTCAAGGCTTCAGTGAGCCCTGATGGCACCACTGTTCTGCAGCCTGGGCAACAGAATGAGACCCTGCCTGAAAACAAAAGTTTTCTTAATCACTTAAATATTTTTTTCCCCTTCAGTACCATACTTATTTCTCTTGTTTCTTTAGTAAAATGGAGTTTAAAATTAACCTGTTGGTGTTCTGGTTTTCATTTTCTGTCTTTCTTTCTCTCTCTCTCTCTCTCTCCCCCCCTCTCTCTCTCTTTCCTTCCTTCCTTCCTTCTTTTTTTTTTTTTTGAGATGGAGTCTCAGTCTGTCACCCAGGCTGGAGTGCAGTGGCATGATCTCAGCTCACCGCAACCTCCACCTCCTGGGTTAAAACGATTCTCGACTGGGCGTGGTGGCTTATACCTGTAATCCCAGCACTTTGGGAGGCCGAGGCGGGCGGATCACCTGAGTTCAGGAGTTCGAGACCAGCCTGGACAACATGGTGAAACCCTGTCTGTACCAAAAATACGAAAATTAGCTGGGCATGGTGGCACACGCCTGTAATTCCAGCTAATCAGGAGGCTGAGGCAGGAGAATTGCTTGAACCCGGGAGGCAGAGGTTGCAGTGAGCAAAGATAGTGCCAAAGCACTCCAGCTTGGGTGACAGCGTGACTCCGTCACAAAAAAAAAAAGTGATTCTCCTGCCTCAGCCTTCCAAGTAGCTGGGACTACAGGCGCGCGCCACAAGCCCGGCTAATTTTTGGTACTTTTAGCAGAGATGGGATTTTGCCATTTTGTCCAGGCTGGTCTCGAACTCCTGATGTCAGGTGATCCACCAACCTTGGCCTCCCAAAGTGCTGGGATTACAGGCATGTGCCACCGCACCTGCCCTCTTTTTCTTTTTTCTCACTTTCTCACTTTCTTTCTTTCTTTCATGTATGTATGTATATATTTTGACACAGGGTCTCTCTCTGTAGCCCGGGCTGGAGTGCAGTGGCACGATCTCAGCTCACTGCAACCTCTGCCTCCCGGGTTCAAGGGATTTTCCTGCCTCAGCCTCCCAAGTAGCTGGGATTATAAGCGCCCACCACCATGCCTGGGTAATTTTTATATTTTTAGTAGAGTTGGGGTTTTGCCATGTTGGCCAGGCTGGTCTCGAACTCCTAGGCCCAAGTGATCCGCCCACCTCGACCTCCCAAACTTTTGGGATTACAGGCGTTAGCCACCATTCCTGGCCTCAATACAACACTTTTGACACAAGATATATGGGGGTTGTTTCCCCACATATGAGGCAGTTCTCCAGCAGACACCGTGCCTGGCCCTCTTTTTTCATTTTCCTTCTTTTTCTTGTTTTGTTTTGTTTAGTTTTTCAGACAGGGTCTCCTGTCTTCCAGGGTGGATTGCAGTGGTTGCATTCTCAGCTCACTGCAGCTTTGCGCTTCTGGGCTCAAGAGATCCTCTTGGGCTGGGTGTGGTGGCTTATGTCGGTAGTCCTAGCACTTTGGGAGGCCAAGGCAGGCAGATCACCTGAGGTCAGGAGTTCAAGACCAACCTGGCCAACATGGCAAAACACCATCTCTACTAAAATTACAAAAATTAGCTGGGCATGGTGGCACATGCTTGGAATCCCAGCTACTGGAGAGGCTGGGAAGCCAAGATCAGGCCACTGTACTCCAGCCTGGGCGACAGAGCAAGATTCCCTCTCAAAAAAAAAAAAAAAAAAAAGATCCTCTTGCCTTAGTCTCCTGGGTAGGTGGGACTACAGGCTTGTGCCACAATGCCTGGCTATTTTTAAAACTTTTTTGTTGCCCGGCTGGGTGCGGTGGCTCACGCCTGTAATCACAGCACTTTGGAAGGCCGAGGCGGGCAGATCACAAGGTCAGGAGATCAAGACCATCCTGCCTAACACGGTAAAACCCTGTCTCTACTAAAAATATAAAAAATTAGCCGGGGGTGTGGTGGTGGGCGCCTGTAGTCCCAGCTACTCAGGGTGCTGAGGCAGGAGAATGGCGTGAACCCAGGAGGTGGAGCTTGCAGTGAGCCGAGATAGTGCCACTGCGCTTCACTGCTCTAAAGACTGTGTCTCAAAAAAAAAAAAAAATTTTTTTTTTTTTTTTGCCCAACCTGGGCAACACAGCAAAACCCAGGGTCTTAAAAAAAAAAAAAAGAAAAAAAAAAAGGCCAGGCGCGGTGGCTCAAGCCTGTAATCCCAGCACTTTGGGAGGCCGAGACGGGCGGATCACGAGGTCAGGAGATCGAGACCATGCTGGCTAACACGGTGAAACCCCGTTTCTACTAAAAAATACAAAAAATTAGCCGGGCGAGGTGGCGGGCGCCTGTAGTCCCAGCTACTGGGGAGGCTGAGGCAGGAGAATGGCGTGAACCCAGGAGGCGGAGCTTGCAGTGAGCTGAGATCCGGCCACTGCACTCCAGCCTGGGTGACAGAGTGAGACTCTGTCTCAAAAAAAAAAAAAAAAAAAAAATTATCAGGTTCCTCCCATTTTCATTTATCCCTCTGGGTTCATGATATTTAAGAAAACTCCAAAAGAAACATTTTCTCCTCAGGAAATGTCTACACCACTCTTCCATAGATGGCCCTTCCTTAAATTTTTTTCTTTTTTTTTTTTTTTTTTTTTTTTTTTTTTTTTT